>NC_088235.1:7643855-7646355 GCF_036934945.1 Oncorhynchus masou masou
TTAATTGAAAGGTTGCAAGTTTGAATCCCCGAGCTGACAAGGTACAAATCTGTCGTTCTGCCCCTGAACAGGCAGTTAACCCACTGTTCCTAGGCCCTCATTGAAAATAAGAATTTGTTCTTAACTGACTTGCCTAGTAAAATAAAGGTAAAAAATTAAAAATAGGACATGTTTAAAGCTCTTATCCCACTCTCATATACACATAGGACAGGTTACAAGCTCTTATCCCTCTCTCATATCAACATAGGACAGGTTACACGCTCTTATCCCTCTCTCATATCAACATAGGACAGGTTACAAGCTCTACACCCTCTCTCATATCAACATAGGACAGGTTACAAGCTCTTATCCCTCTCTCATATCAACATAGGACAGGTTACAAGCTCTACACCCTCTCTCATATCAACATAGGACAGGTTACACGCTCTTATCCCTCTCTCATATCAACATAGGACAGGTTACAAGCTCTACACCCTCTCTCATATCAACATAGGACAGGTTACAAGCTCTTATCCCTCTCTCATATCAACATAGGACAGGTAAAAAGCTCTTATCCCTCTCTCATATCAACATAGGACAGGTTAAAAGCTCTTATCCCTCTCTCATATCAACATAGGACAGGTTAAAAGCTCTTATCCTTCTCTCATATCAACATAGGACAGGTTACAAGCTCTTATCCTTCTCTCATATCAACATAGGACAGGTTACAAGCTCTTATCCCTCTCTCATATCAACATAGGACAGGTTACACGCTCTTATCCCACTCTCATATCAACATAGGACAGGTTACAAGCTCTTATCCCTCTCTCATATCAACATAGGACAGGTTACAAGCTCTTATCCTTCTCTCATATCAACATAGGACAGGTTAAAAGCTCTTATCCCACTCTCATATCAACATAGGACAGGTTACAAGCTCTTATCCCTCTCTCATATCAACATAGGACAGGTTACAAGCTCTTATCCTTCTCTCATATCAACATAGGACAGGTTAAAAGCTCTTATCCCACTCTCATATCAACATAGGACAGGTTACAAGCTCGTATCCCTCTCTCATATCAACATAGGACAGGTTACAAGCTCTTATCCCTCTCTCATATCAACATAGGACAGGTTACAAGCTCTTATCCCACTCTCATATCAACATAGGACAGGTTAAAAGCTCTTATCCCTCTCTCATATCAACATAGGACAGGTTAAATGCTCTTATCCCTCTCTCATATCAACATAGGACAGGTTAAAAGCTCTTATCCCTCTCTCATATCAACATAGGAAAGGACAAACAATGGAAAGCATTACTGTAATAATGTACTTAGTAAAACACAGTGTGTACTGTATGTATAATGCCCAGTACTTAGTAAAACACAGTATGTACTGTATGTATAATGGAATGCCCAGTACTTAGTAAAACACAGTGTGTACTGTATGTATGTACTGTATGTATAATGGAATGCCCAGTACTTAGTAAAACACAGTATGTACTGTATGTATAATGGAATGCCCAGTACTTAGTAAAACACAGTGTGTACTGTATGTATGTACTGTATGTATAATGGAATGCCCAGTACTTAGTGAAACGCAGTGTGTACTGTATGTATGTACTGTATGTATAATGGAATGCCCAGTACTTAGTGAAACGCAGTGTGTACTGTATGTATGTACTGTATGTATAATGGAATGCCCAGTACTTAGTAAAACACAGTGTGTACTGTATGTATAATGCCCAGTACTTAGTTAAACACAGTGTGTACTGTATGTATGTACTGTATGTATAATGGAATGCCCAGTACTTAGTAAAACACAGTGTGTACTGTATGTATAATGCCCAGTACTTAGTTAAACACAGTGTGTACTGTATGTATAATGCCCAGTACTTAGTGAAACGCAGTGTGTACTGTATGTATAATGGAATGCCCAGTACTTAGTGAAACACAGTGTGTACTGTATGTATAATGGAATGCCCAGTACTTAGTGAAACACAGTGTGTACTGTATGTATAATGGAATGCCCAGTACTTAGTGAAACACAGTGTGTACTGTATGTATATTGGAATGCCCAGTACTTAGTAAAACACAGTGTGTACTGTATGTATAATGCCCAGTACTTAGTAAAACACAGTGTGTACTGTATGTATAATGGAATGCCCAGTACTTAGTGAAACACAGTGTGTACTGTATGTATAATGGAATGCCCAGTACTTAGTGAAACACAGTGTGTACTGTATGTATAATGGAATGCCCAGTACTTAGTGAAACACAGTGTGTACTGTATGTATAATGGAATGCCCAGTACTTAGTGAAACACAGTGTGTACTGTATGTATAATGGAATGCCCAGTACTTAGTGAAACACAATGTGTACTGTATGTATACTGGAATGCCCAGTACTTAGTGAAACACAGTGTGTACTGTATGTATAATGGAATGCCCAGTACTTAGTGAAACACAGTGTGTACTGTATGTATAATGGAATGCCCAGTACTTAGTAAAACACAGTGTGTA
>NC_088235.1:7651355-7681355 GCF_036934945.1 Oncorhynchus masou masou
TTCGTTTTATGGCTCTATGTATAGACGGGGGGAAAAACACTAAAAACACACCACAATTCAAGTGTTGAAATCCATGAATTAACAAAGATCTTGTTAAAGGTTTTAAGGAACAAAAGGGTGCATTTTGGGACTAAAATACTAAATTAACCTGCTGTCTCTCATCTACAGTATCTGTGGAGGGATGGAGGGATGGAGGGGTGGAGGGATGGAGGGGTGGAGGGATGGAGGGTTGGAGGGATGGAGGGATGGAGGTGTGGAGGGATGGAGGGATGGAGGGGTGGAGGGATGGAGGGGTGGAGGGATGGAGGGGTGGAAGGATAGAGGGGTGGAGGGATGGAAGGATAGAGGGATGGAGGGATGGAGGGATAGAGGGATGGAAGGATGGAGGGACAGAGGGATGGAGGGATAGAGGGATGGAGGGATAGAGGGGTGGAGGGATGAAGGGATGGAGGGATGGAGGGGTGGAGGGATGAAGGGATGGAGGGACAGAGGGATGGAGGGACAGAGGGATGAAGGGATGGAGGGACAGAGGGATGGAGGGACAGAGGGATGGAGGGATAGAGGGATGGAGGGATAGAGGGGTGGAGGGATGGAGGGATGGAGGGATGGAGGGGTGGAGGGATGAAGGGATGGAGTGATGGAGGGTTGGAGGGGTGGAGGGATAGAGAGATGGAGGGATGGAGGGATGGAGGGGTGGAGGGATGGAGGGATAGAGGGATGGATGGATAGAGGGATGGAGGGATAGAGGGGTGGAGGGATGGAGGGATGGAAGGATAGAGAGATGGTTAAATGTATTAGTCTCTCCCTGGTCATCACAGATTGATTTAGATGTGGATGATGTTCTCTGAATCTCTGTCCTTATCTTGACCTGGTCAGAACAATAACATCCGGTTATCAGCAACCGACTCACAATGTTAATCCCTGATAATACAACTTCTGGTGTCCTACGTACTAACATTTGAGTGAACATATGTTTCTAGGCAACATGTTTCTAGGCAAAATATGTTTCTAGGCAACATGTTTCTAGGCAACATATGTTTCAAGGCAACATATGTTTCTAGGCAACATGTTTCTAGGCAACATATGTTTCAAGGCAATATGTTTCTAGGCAACATGTTTCTAGGCAACATATGTTTCAAGGCAACATGTTTCTAGGCAATATGTTTCTAGGTAACATGTTTCTAGGCAACATATGTTTCTAGGCAACATGTTTCTAGGCAACATGTTTCTAGGCAACATGTTTCTAGGTAACATGTTTCTAGGCAGTAACTGTCTGTAAAAACTATACAGCCGTCTAATTAAGACTTTGGTGTCGTTTCAAAGATCTGTCTTTTGATTGGCTGAGAATTTGGATGGTAACATTTTGGGAAGACTCTTTTAGCCAATCAAAATACCACAAAAACAAGCACGTTGTTTGAAATGAATCATCAGAGGCAGAGAGACACGTTGGCGCCAAGGGCATTAGAAGACTATAATAACGTTTGGTCTCAGGACTTTGCCAGCCTGGTGTTGTAACGTCATCGTACAGCCTCTCTACACACATATAGATGAGGGTCATTAATCAAACCGTTCCTCAGATACAGTAGTAGATGCGCAGTTGTTTTTTTAAAAGCTCTGTTCACATTGTACTACAGTGTTTATAGGATGGCCTTTATCTGCACCAACACAACCTCTTCAGAACGGGGGAGCCAATAATGTTTTCACCGCACGCTACGGAGCTTTGGGATTGACCTTTCAACAAAATAAAACTGCTGCTCTTTGTGGGTCAGAGGTCAGACATGGGCACCCTGGGTAGTAACAGGACACTCTGCTAGGTCAGAGGTCAGACATGGGTACCCTGGGTAGTAATAGGACACTCTGCTAGGTCAGAGGTCAGACATGGGCACCCTGGGTAGTAACAGGACACTCTGCTAGGTCAGAGGTCAGACATGGGCACCCTGGGTAGTAACAGGAGGGTTTACAAAGTTTACAGTAACTTAAATTAGCTTCAATGGCCGTGGTACTGTGTGTGTGTGTGTGTGTGTGTGTGTGTGTGTGTGTGTGTGTGTGTGTGTGTGTGTGTGTGTGTGTGTGTGTGTGTGTGTGTGTGTGTGTGTGTGTGTGTGTGTGTGTGTGTGTGTGTGTGTACAGAAACAGTAACAGTACCTGACTTCGTTTCAGTGACCCTGGTCTTGTCTGTTTGTCTGACGTTTTCTGACTTGCCGGTCGCCTCCTTCTGGATGGAGGGACGCTTGTTCCTGTCGGTCGTCTCCAGGCTGGGGGGACGCTTGTTCCTGTTGGTTGTCGCCTTCTGACTGGGGGGACGTTTGATCCTGTCGGTCTTCTCCAGGCTGGGGGGACGTTTGTTCCTGTCGGTCCCTCGGGCCCCTTCGAAGGGGGGAACGGGTGGTACCATCTCCTCCTCAGGTGCCGTGTGGTAGTAGTGGTCCCTGGTGAGTAACTCCTGCATGTAGTAATCCTCGTCCTCAGCGGGAGCAGCGGAGCCGTGACTCACATTCAGGTCCAGGAGCAGTAAGAGTAGCCCCAGGACAGAGAGGCGGTTGAGACGCTGGCCCATCATGGTGGCCTGTCCCTGGGGACGTATCACCAGCTCGATGTCCTGCTGGTTGGTTCTAGCCGGTCCTGAGGTCTCCAGAGGAGTGTTCGTCTGCAGGGCTGCTTCAACTACTGCTACCGCCCTCTCCCTCCGTCTCTCCCTCCGTCTCTCCCTCCGTCTCTCCCTCCGACTCTCTCTCCTACTCCGGAACAGACAGAGGCACAGACGGGGAAGTTCGCCAAGTTCCCAGAGCGCTCCAACTTACTGCCGACAGCACCGGAACCCGGGGTTCTACGGGAGTCTCTCTCTGCCAGGAGTAAAATATAAGGAGTCAGGGTGAAATACTCCGAGAGAGAGAGAGAGAAAGCAGAAGAGTTCCAGAAGGAAGGAAAGAGAGACAGGGAGTGAGGGGTTTTACTCCTTAGAAGTTGGCAGGTGGCTCTCCATATCCTCCGGAGGAGGGAAAAAAAAAGAGAGGTATTTTAGTTGTTTGCTTTAATTAACCCTTTAGGTTTGAGAGAGTCAGTCGAAGTCAGACGTTTGAGGAGCAGTTGGTTTCATATAGACAGTGGTTAGTACAGTCGTGAGATGAGATGAGCAGCCACTGCACACACTGACAGGATCTCTGCTTTCATCCAGATCCCCTCCCACTCCCTTCTGGTTTGGCGCCGAACGGCATGTGTGTCTGTTTTTCTTTACTTCGGAACAGAGAGTTATCCTCTTCTTAACTCATTTGCCATCCAGAGAGAGAGAGAGAGAGAGAGAGATAGAGAGATAGAGATAGAGAGAGAGAGATAGACAGAGAGATAGACAGAGAGATAGAGAGAGAGAGAGAGAGAGAGAGAGATAGACAGAGAGATAGAGAGATAGAGAGAGAGAGAGAGATAGACAGAGAGATAGAGAGAGAGATAGAGATAGAGAGAGAGAGACAGAGACAGAGATAGAGATAGAGAGAGAGAGAGAGAGAGAGAGAGAGAGAGAGAGAGACAGAGACAGAGACAGAGAGACAGAGAGAGAGAGAGAGAGAGAGAGAGAGAGAAATTCCCAAAGTGTAAAACCTTATTCAAGGTTTCAAAGACCTCTCTGATGAGAGTAGGCTACCCATCCTGTTGGGGGAGGACGCAGAGAGCTGTGGGTTGGCAGCGCACTACATTGCTGCCTGCCATAAGTTGAGGGACAGTGTCTGACAGACCAATCAACCTCCACCTCAGTCCACCTCAGTCCAACCTGCACATGTACTCTACTGTATGCTTATTGTTATTGTTCAGTGTGTTGGTTATTTTGACCCTTGGTTATTGTTGTTACTATTGTCCCGTTGACGATTTGATTCTCATTTTTATTTATTCATTTTTCTTTATTCATCCACCTCAGTCCATCTATCATCCATCTATCATCAACCTCAGTCCATCTATCATCCACCTCAGTCCATCTATCATCCACCTCAGTCCATCTATCGTCCATCTATCATCCACCTCAGTCCATCTATCATCCACCTCAGTCCATCTATCATCCACCTCAGTCCATCTATCATCCTCCTCAGTCCATCTATCATCCACCTCAGTCCCTCTATCATCCACCTCAGTCCATCTATCATCCACCTCAGTCCATCTATCATCCTCCTCAGTCCTTCTATCATCCACATCAGTCCATCTATCGTCCACCTCAGTCCATCTATCGTCCATCTATCATCCACCTCAGTCCATCTATCATCCATCTATCATCCACCTCAGTCCATCTATCATCCATCTATCATCCACCTCAGTCCCTCTATCATCCACCTCAGTCCATCTATCATCCACCTCAGTCCATCTATCATCCACCTCAGTCCATCTATCATCCACCTCAGTCCATCAATCATCCATCTATCATCCACCTCAGTCCATCTATCGTCCATCTATCATCCACCTCAGTCCATCTATCGTCCACCTCAGTCCATCTATCATCCATCTATCATCCACCTCAGTCCATCTATCATCCATCTATCATCCACCTCAGTCCATCAATCAACCATCTATCATCCACCTCAGTCCATCTATCATCCATCTATCATCCACCTCAGTCCATCAATCATCCATCTATCATCCACCTTAGTCCATATATCATCCACCTCAGTCCATCTATCATCCATCTATCATCCACCTCAGTCCATCTATCATCCACCTCAGTCCATCTATCATCCATCTATCATCCTCCTCAGTCCATCTATCATCCATCTATCATCCACCTCAGTCCATCTATCATCCATCTATCATCCACCTCTGTCCATCTATCATCCATCTATCATCCACCTCAGTCCATCTATCATCCACCTCTGTCCATCTATCATCCACCTCAGTACATCTATCATCCATCTATCATCCACCTCAGTCCATCAATCATCCATCTATCATCCACCTCAGTCCATCTATCTTCCACCTCAGTCCATCTATCATCCACCTCAGTCCATCTATCATCCATCTATCATCCACCTCAGTCCATCTATCATCCACCTCAGTCCATCTATCATCCACTAGTAGCCCTGGTCACTAGTAGTTCACTATACAGTATATAGGGAATAGGGCCCTGGTCACTAGTAGTACACTATACAGTATATAGGGAATAGGGTCCTGGTCACTAGTAGTACACTATACACTATATAGGGAATATGGCCCTGGTCACTAGTAGTACACTATACACTATATAGGGAATATGGCCCTGGTCACTAGTAGTACACTATATAGGTAATAGGGCCCTGATCACTAGTAGTACACTATACAGTATATAGGGAATAGGGCCCAGGTCACTAGTAGTTCACTATATAGGGAATAGGGAATAGGGTCCTGGTCACTAGTAGTACCACTATATAGGGAATAGGGCCCTGGTCTCTAGTAGTGCACTATATAGGGAATAGGGCCCTGGTCTCTAGTAGTACACTATACAGTATATAGGGAATAGGGTCCTGGTCACTAGTAGTACACTATACAGTATATAGGGAATAGGGTCCTGGTCACTAGTAGTGCACTATACAGTATATAGGGAATAGGGTCCTGGTCACTAGTAGTGCACTATATAGGGAATAGGGCCCTGGTCACTAGTAGTGCACTATATAGGGAATATGGCCCTGGTCACTAGTAGTACACTATACAGTATATAGGGAATAGGGCCCTGGTCACTAGTAGTACACTATACAGTATATAGGGAATAGGGTCCTGGTCACTAGTAGTGCACTATACAGTATATAGGGAATATGGCCCTGGTCACTAGTAGTACACTATACAGTATATAGGGAATAGGGTCCTGGTCTCTAGTAGTGCACTATACAGTATATAGGGAATATGGCCCTGGTCACCAGTAGTTCACTATACAGTATATAGGGAATAGGGCCCTGGTCACTAGTAGTACACTATACAGTATATAGGGAATAGGGTCCTGGTCACTAGTAGTACACTATACAGTATATAGGGAATATGGCCCCGGTCACTAGTAGTACACTATACAGTATATAGGGAATATGGCCCTGGTCACTAGTAGTACACTATACAGTATATAGGGAATAGGGCCCTGGTCTCTAGTAGTACACTATACAGTATATAGGGAATAGGGTCCTGGTCACTATTAGTACACTATATAGGTAATAGGGCCCTGATCACTAGTAGTACACTATACAGTATATAGGGAATATGGCCCTGGTCACTAGTAGTACACTATACACTATATAGGTAATAGGGCTCTGGTCACTAGTAGTACACTATACAGTATATAGGGAATATGGCCCTGGTCACTAGTAGTACACTATACACTATATAGGTAATAGGGCCCTGGTCACTAGTAGTACACTATATAGGGAATAGGGCCCTGGTCACTAGTAGTACACTATACAGTATATAGGGAATAGGGCTCTGGTCACTAGTAGTGTTCTATATAGGGAATAGGGCCCTGGTCACTAGTAGTACCCTATATAGGGAATAGGGCCCTGGTCACTAGTAGTACACTATATAGGGAATAGGGCCCCGGTCACTAGTAGTGCACTATATAGGGAATAAGGCCCCGGTCACTAGTAGTGCACTATATAGGGAATAGGGCCCTGGTCACTAGTAGTACACTATATAGGTAATAGGGCCCTGATCACTAGTAGTACACTATATAGGGAATAGGGCCCCGGTCACTAGTAGTGCACTATATAGGGAATAGGGCCCTGGTCACTAGTAGTTCACTATACACTATATAGGGAATAGGGTCCTGGTCACTAGTAGTACACTATACAGTATATAGGGAATAGGGTACTGGTCACTAGTAGTACACTATATAGGGAATAGGGCCCTGGTCACTAGTAGTACACTATATAGGGAATAGGGCCCTGGTCACTAGTAGTACACTATATAGGTAATAGGGCCCTGATCACTAGTAGTACACTATATAGGGAATAGGGCCCCGGTCACTAGTAGTGCACTATATAGGGAATAGGGCCCTGGTCACTAGTAGTTCACTATACACTATATAGGGAATAGGGTCCTGGTCACTAGTAGTACACTATATAGGGAATAGGGCCCTGGTCACTAGTAGTACACTATACAGTATATAGGGAATAGGGTCCTGGTCACTATTAGTGCACTATATAGGGAATAGGGCCCTGGTCACTAGTAGTACACTATACAGTATATAGGGAATAGGGCCCTGGTCACTAGTAGTACACTATACACTATATAGGGAATAGGGCCCTGGTCACTAGTAGTACACTATACAGTATATAGGGAATAGGGTCCTGGTCACTATTAGTGCACTATATAGGGAATAGGGCCCTGGTCACTAGTAGTACACTATACAGTATATAGGGAATAGGGCCCTGGTCACTAGTAGTACACTATACACTATATAGGGAATAGGGCCCTGGTCACTAGTAGTACACTATACAGTATATAGGGAATAGGGCCCTGGTCACTAGTAGTACACTATACACTATACAGGGAATAGGGCCCTGGTCACTAGTAGTGTTCTATATAGGGAATAGGGTCCTGGTCAGTAGTAGTGTTCTATATAGGGAATAGGGCCCTGGTCACTAGTAGTACACTATACAGTATATAGGGAATAGGGCCCTGGTCACTAGTAGTGTTCTATATAGGGAATAGGGTACTGGTCACTAGTAGTGTTCTATATAGGGAATAGGGTACTGGTCACTAGTAGTGCACTATATAGGGAATAGCGTGAGTCCTGGTCAATAGTAGTGCACTATATAGGGAATAGGGTGGGCTCTGGTCACTAGTAGTGCACTATATAGGGAATAGGGTGGGCTCTGGTCACTAGTAGTGCACTATATAGGGAGTAGGGTGGGCTCTGGTCAATAGTAGTTCACTATATAGGGAATAGGGTGGGTTCTGGTCAATAGTAGTGCACTATATAGTGATTAGGGTGGGCTCTGGTCAATAGTAGTGCTCTATATAGGGATTAGGGTGCCATTTGGGACTCAAGGGTTCCGTGGGAATACTTTGTCTCTTGTTTGATGCCCAGACCTGTTTGGAACCAGCTGTAATTTGCGAGTCTCTCTGCGTCCAGACCTGTTTGGACCCAGCTGTAATTTGGGAGTCTCTCTGCGTCCAGACCTGTTTGGACCTAGCTGTAATTTGGGAGTCTCTCTGCGTCCAGACGTGTTTGGACCCAGCTGTAATTTGGGAGTCTCTCTGCGTCCAGACCTGTTTGGACCTAGCTGTAATTTGGGAGTCTCTCTGCGTCCAGACCTGTTTGGACCTAGCTGTAATTTGGGAGTCTCTCTGCGTCCAGACCTGTTTGGACCTAGCTGTAATTTGGGAGTCTCTCTGCGTCCAGACCTGTTTGGACCTAGCTGTAATTGGGAGTCTCTCTGCGTCCAGACCTGTTTGGACCTAGCTGTAATTTGGGAGTCTCTCTGCGTCCAGACCTGTTTGGACCTAGCTGTAATTTGGGAGTCTCTCTGCGTCCAGACCTGTTTGGACCTAGCTGTAATTGGGAGTCTCTCTACGTCCAGACCTGTTTGGACCTAGCTGTAATTTGCACATTAGTGAGCGGCTGACGTGAGACAGGGAGTTTCTCTGTGCAGCGTCCAGACATGCTCAGACAGGGTCTGAGGGTGTGTGTGTGTGTGTGTGTGTGTGTGTGTGTGTGTGTGTGTGTGTGTGTGTGTGTGTGTGTGTGTGTGTGTGTGTGGTGAACGCTCAGAGATAGAGCTCTTCCCTCTGTCACAGCTCATCACATCAACGCCTGAGCTGCAATAGACATTACCATCACACACACACACACACACACACACACACACACACACACACACACACACACACACACACACACACACACACACACACACACACACACACACACGCACACACACACAGAGACACACACACACACAGAGACACACACACACACAGAAACACACAGAGACACACACACAGAAAACACACACACACACACACACACACACACACACACACACACACACACACACACACACACACACACACACACACACACACACACACACACACACACAGCCCCATCCATCTTCAGTACCACAGTCTGACAGCACTAAGTTTCACCTTGACTGCGTCCACACGCAAAAAGGGTTCCAAAAGGGTTCTTTGGCTGTCCCCACGGGAGAACACTTTTTGGTACCAGGTAGAACCCTTTTAGGTTTGATGTAGAACCCTCCATGAAAAGGGTTCTGCATGGAACAAAAAAGGGTTCTACCTGGAACACAAAAGGGTTCTATCTGGAACACAAAAGGGTTCTACCTGGAACACAAAAGGGTTCTACATGGAACCAAAAAGGGTTCTTCGAAGTGTTCTCCTATGGAGCGAGTAGGGAGTAAATATCGTCTGTCCTCGGTTCCAACACTCACTACCGAGTTCCAAACTGCCTCTGGAATCAACGTCAGCACAAGATGTGTACATCAAGAGCTTCATGAAATGGGTTTCCATGGCCGAGCATCCGCACACAAGCCTAAGACCACCATGTGCAACGCCAAGCGCCGGCTGGAGTGGTGTAAAGTTTGCCGCCATTGGACTCTGGAGCAGTGGAAACGCGTTCTCTGGAGTGATGAATCACGCTTCACCATCTGGCAGTCTGACGGACAAATCTGGGTTTATGGATGCCAGGAGAACGCTACCTGCCCCAATGCAAAGTGCCAACTGTAAGGTTTGGTGGAGGAGGATAATGGTCAAGGGCTGTTTTTCATGGTTCGGGCCCCTTAGTTCCAGTGAAGGGAAAACTTAACTCTACAGCATACAATTACATTTTAGACGATTCTGCTTCCAACTTTGTGGCAACAGTTTGGGCAAGGCTCTTTCCTGTTCCAGCATGACAATGCCCTGTGCACAAAGCAAGGTTCATATAGAATGGATTGTCGAGATCGGTGTGGAAGAACTTGACTGGCCTGCACAGAGCCCTGACCTCAACCCCATCGAACACGTTTGGGACGACTTGGAATCCCGACTGCGAGTCAGGCCTCATCGCCCAACATCAGTACCCGACCTCACTAATGCTCTTGTGGCTGAATGGAAGTCCCTGCAGCAATGTTCCAACATCTAGTGGAAAACCTTCCCAGAAGAGTGGAGGCTGTTATAGCAGCAATGTTCCAACATCTAGTGGAAAGCCTTCCCAGAAGAGTGGAGGCTGTTATAGCAGCAATGTTCCAACATCTAGTGGAAAACCTTCCCAGAAGAGTGGAGGCTGTTATAGCAGCAATGTTCCAACATCTAGTGGAAAGCCTTCCCAGAAAAGTGGAGGCTGTTATAGCAGCAATGTTCCAACATCTAGTGGAAAACCTTCCCAGAAGAGTGGAGGCTGTTATAGCAGCAATGTTCCAACATCTACTGGAAAGCCTTCCCAGAAAAGTGGAGGCTGTTATAGCAGCAATGTTCCAACATCTAGTGGAAAGCCTTCCCAGAAGAGTGGAGGCTGTTATAGCAGCAATGTTCCAACATCTAGTGGAAAGCCTTCCCAGAAGAGTGTAGTGTATGTGGTCATTGTGGGGGACGACGTCAGCTATTCACTAACTAATGAAGCCGGTGAATGATGTGATAAACTCCTCAATGTTATCGGATGAATCCCGGAGAATATTCCAGTCTGTGCTAGCGAATCCCAGAGAATATTCCAGTCTGTGCTAGCGAATATCGGATAATATTCCAGTCTGTGCTAGCGAATCCCGGAGAATATTCCAGTCTGCTAGCGAATCCCAGAGAATATTCCAGTCTGTGCTAGCGAATCCCGGAGAATATTCCAGTCTGTGCTAGCGAATCCCAGAGAATATTCCAGTCTGTGCTAGCGAATCCCGGAGAATATTCCAGTCTGTGCTAGCGAATCCCGGAGAATATTCCAGTCTGTGCTAGCGAATCCCGGAGAATATTCCAGTCTGTGCTAGCGAATCCCGGAGAATATTCCAGTCTGTGCTAGCGAATCCCGGAGAATATTCCAGTCTGTGCTAGCGAATCCCGGAGAATATTCCAGTCTGTGCTAGCGAATCCCGGAGAATATTCCAGTCTGTGCTAGCGAATCCCGGAGAATATTCCAGTCTGTGCTAGCGAATCCCGGAGAATATTCCAGTCTGTGCTAGCGAATCCCGGAGAATATTCCAGTCTGTGCTAGTGAATCCCAGAGAATATTCCAGTCTGTGCTAGCGAATCCCAGAGAATATTCCAGTCTGTGCTAGCGAATCCCAGAGAATATTCCAGTCTGTGCTAGCGAATCCCGGAGAATGTTCCAGTCTGTGCTAGTGAATCCCAGAGAACATTCCAGTCTGTGCTAGCGAATCCCAGAGAATATTCCAGTCTGTGCTAGCGAATCCCAGAGAATATTCCAGTCTGTGCTAGTGAATCCCGGAGAATATTCCAGTCTGTGCTAGCGAAGCAGGAAGCAGCCTCGTAGCGTTCGGTTCGTCGGACCTCATCCGTAACAGAGCTCTTGTACTTCGTGTTTCAGTAAGCAGGAAGATCGAGACATGGTCTGATTTTCCAAAGGGAGAGCGAGGGAGGGGCTTGTATGCGTTTCTGTGGGTAGAGTAAAAGTGGTCCAGAGTGTTAGCGCCTCTTGAGGCGTAGGAGACGTTTTGGTAAGAAAAACGCATTTCAGTCTCCCTGTGATGAAGTCTCCTCCCACTAGAAACGCTGCCTCTGGGTGTGTGTTGTCTTGTTTGTTTACGGCCCTGTACAGCTTGTTGAGTGCCTGCTTAGTGCCATTCTCCTTTGTGATAGAATGTAGACAGCAGTGATGACTACAGATGAAATCTCTCTTGGTTGATAAAAAGGCTGTTAAACATGAGGTATTCTAGTTCAGGTGAGCAGAAGCACGGGATTTCCTTCACACTGTGAAGCCTTTCACCATTTAGTTCACACTGTGAAGCCTTTCACCATTTCCTTCACACTGTGAAGCCTTTCACCGTTTCCTTCACACTGTGAAGCCTTTCACCATTTCCTTCACACTGTGAATCCTTTCACCACTTAACAGATCACACTGTGAATCCTTTCACCACTTAACAGATCACACTGTGAATCCTTTCACCACTTAACAGATCACACTGTGAATCATTTCACCACTTAACACAACACACTGTGAAGCCTTTCACCATTTCCTTCACACTGTGAATCCTTTCACCACTTAACAGAACACACTGTGAATCCTTCCACCATTTCCTTCACACTGTGAAGCCTTCCACCACTTAACAGATCACACTGTGAATCCTTTCACCACTTAACAGATCACACTGTGAATCATTTCACCACTTAACAGATCACACTGTGAAGCCTTTCACCACTTAACAGAACACACTGTGAAGCCTTTCACCACTTAACAGAACACACTGTGAATCCTTTCACCACTTTGCAATTTCACGAAAGTTTCATTTGACAGCTCAGAGAGGCCATGGATGAGGAAGGAGCGGAGAGAGGAGAGAGGGGTGCAGGATGAGGAAGGAGCGGAGAGAGGAGAGAGGGTTGCAGGGGTGGATAAAATATGATAAGGGGAGCAAGAAATAGGTGAAAAGAGAGAGAGAGAGACCGAGAGAGAGAGAGAGAGAGAGAAAGAAAGCGACAGAGAGGGAGAGAAAGAGAGAGAGAGAGAGAGAGAGAGAAGGCCTTTGCTCACTCTGCTCAGCCCCTCCCTCCTCTTCATCTCCACTCTGCTCAGCCCCTCCCTCCTCTTCATCTCCACTCTGCTCAGCCCCTCCCTCCTCTTCATCTCCACTCTGCTCAGCCCCTCCCTCCTCTTCATCTCCACTCTGCTCAGCCCCTCCCTCCTCTTAATCTCCACTCTGCTCAGCCCCTCCCTCCTCTTCATCTCCCCTCTGCCCAGCCCCTCCCTTCTCTTCATCTGGGAAATGATCTGAACTGACACGTGGAGTAATGAAGCTGAGGTCCCACTGGCCAGACCCAGACAGCTGTCACCTGCTGGGAAGTCATACAAATCAAAACAAGTGGACAGCCTTTTCCTCCTAGACCCTGTTAACCTCCCACCTCCTCCTCTCCTCTCCTCTCCTCGCCTCTCCTCTCCTCTCCTCTCCTCCCTTCTCATCTCTTCCCCTCTCATCTACTCTCCTCTCCTCCCCTCCCCTCCCTTCTTATCTCCTCCCCACTCATCTCCTCCCCTCCCTTCTGATCTCCTCCCCTCCCCTCTCATCTCCTGCCCTCTCATCTACTCTCCTCTCCTCCCCTCTCCTGCCCTCCCCTCCCTTCTCATCTCCTCCCCTCTCATCTACTCTCTTCTCCTCCCCTCCCCTCCCTTCTCATCTCCTCCCCTCCCCTCCCTTCTCATCTCCTCCCCTCCCCTCCCTTCTCATCTCCTCCCCTCTCCTCTCCTCTCCTCTCCTCCCCTCCCCTCTCATCTCCTCCACTCTAATCTACTCTCCTCTCCTCCCCTCTCCTCCCCTCCCTTCTCATCTCCTCCCCTCTCATCTCCTCCCCTCCCCTCCCCTCCCTTCTCATCTCCCCCCCTTTCATCTACTCTCCTCTCCTCCCCTCTCTTCGGCTCCCCACCCTCCTCTCCTCTCCTCTCCTCTCCTCCTTCACTCTCTCTCTCCCTCCCACTCTCCCCACCTCTCCTCTCCCCTTCCTCTCCTAATA
The DNA here is from genome assembly GCF_036934945.1 of Oncorhynchus masou masou. Classification (NCBI taxonomy): domain Eukaryota; kingdom Metazoa; phylum Chordata; class Actinopteri; order Salmoniformes; family Salmonidae; genus Oncorhynchus; species Oncorhynchus masou. The sequence goes on from NC_088235.1 coordinate 7,664,952, forward strand.
CCAGTTCCTCTCCTCACACTCTCCCCACCTCTCCCCCTCCTCTCCTTCTACCACCCTGTCCTCTCTTGCTCTCCCTCTCCCCTCCTCTCCTTCCACCACCCCCTGTCCTCTCTCCCTCTCCCCACCTCCTCCTCTCCTTCCACCACCCCCTGTCCTCTCTCCCTCTCCCCACCTCCTCCTCTCCTTCCACCACCCCCTGTCCTCTCTCCCTCTCCCCACCTCCTCCTCTCCTTACACCACCCCCTGTCCTCTCTCCCTCTCCCCACCCCTCCTCTCCTTCCACAACCCCCTGTCCTCTCTCCCTCTCTCCACCCCCTCCTCTCATTCCACCACCCCCTGTCCTCTCTCCCTCTCCCCACCCCTCCTCTCCTTCCACTACCCCCTGTCCTCTCTCCCTCTCCCCACCTCCTCCTCTCCTTCCACAACCCCCTGTCCTCTCTCCCTCTCTCCACCTCCTCCTCTCCTTCCACAACCCCCTGTCCTCTCCCCCCTCCCCCACCCCTCCTCTCCTTCCACTACCCCCTGTCCTCTCTCCCTCTCCCCACCTCCTCCTCTCCTTCCACAACCCCCTGTCCTCTCTCCCTCTCCCCACCCCTCCTCTCCTTCCACTACCCCCTGTCCTCTCTCCCTCTCCCCACCTCCTCCTCTCCTTCCACAACCCCCTGTCCTCTCTCCCTCTCCCCACCCCTCCCCTCCTTCCACAACCCCCTGTCCTCTCTCCCTCTCCCCACCCCCTCCTCTCATTCCACCACCCCCTGTCCTCTCCCACTCTCCCTCAGGATCAAATATGTTGTTACCCATCAGGAAGTCCAGGATCCAGTCACAGAGGGAGGTGTTTAGTCCCAGGGGTCATTATGGTGTTGAACCCTGTAGTTAATAGCTTGTTTTTATCTAATAATTTCGTATTATACTGAAACATTGTGCTCTGTTTGAAAGAGTCTTTAATAAACCCTTTTTGATTGATATGTATCAAGTCTGGTGAAGACTTTTGACAATTTATTATTTTATCGATTGTGAGTTTTGTTATTATGTTATTGTTATAATTGATAAATTGTTAATAATTGGTAAATTGTTAATAATTGATAAATTGTTATAATTGATAAATTGTTAATAATTGATAAATTGTTATAATTGATAAATTGTTAATAATTGATAAATTGTTAATAATTGATAAATTGTTATAATTGATAAATTGTTAATAATTGATACATTGTTATAATTGATAAATTGTTAATAATTGATAAATTGTTAATAATTGATAAATTGTTATAATTGATAAATTGTTAATAATTGATAAATTGTTATAATTGATAATTTGTTAATAATTGATAAATTGTTAATAATTGATAAATTGTTATAATTGATAAATTGATATAATTGATAAATTGTTAATAATTGATAAATTGTTATAATTGATACATTGTTACTCATTGATAAATTGTTATAATTGATAAATTGTTAATAATTGATTAATTGTTATAATTGATAAATTGTTATAATTGATAAATTGTTAATAATTGATAAAACTTCTAATCAGCAGGGGACTCTGCATGTGTTCCAGGTTTTAAAAATCACTCAAATAACTGCTTGTTACATGGAACTAGGAAGTACTGAAATGAGTGACATATGTTGTCATTTGTGTAAATAATGGGGAGCTACTTTGTCCCAAAATGTTGAATATAATTCTATGGGAACGACATCTATTCCTGGTGTGTTTCTGGGGACAATATCCAGACAACTTGACTTGTACCATGTTTTGTTACATTACAGCCTTATTATAAAAATGGATTACATTGTATTTCTTCCTTATCAATCTACACAGAATACCCACTATTGACAAAGTAAAACCAGGTTTTTATTTATTTTGGAAAATTAGGAAACAGAAGGGAGAGCGAGGGAGGGGCTTGTATGCGTTTCTGTGGGTAGAAAAAAAATGCAATATCACAATTAGACAAGTATTCAGACCCTTTACTCAGTACTTTGTTGAAGCACCTTTGGCAGAGATTACAGCCTCGAGTCTTCTTGGGTATGACGCTACAAGCTTGGCACACCTGTATTTGGGGAGTTTCTCCCATTCTTCTCTGCAGATCCTCTCAAACTCTGTCAGGTTGGATGGGGAGCGTCGCTGTACAGCTATTTTCAGGTTTCTCCAGAGATGTTTGATCGGGATCAAGTCCGGGCTCTGGCTGGGCTACTCAAGGACATTCAGAGACTTGTCCCGAAGCCGCTCCTGCTCTTGTCTTGGCTCTGTGTTTAGGGTCGTTGTCCTGTTGGAAGGTGAACCTTCACCCCAGTCTGAGATCCTGAGCACTCTGGAGCAGATTTTCATCAAGGATCTTTCTGTACTTTGCTCCGTTCATCTTTCCCTCGATCCTGACTAGTCTCCCAGTCTCTGTAATTCTCACCATTCGTCTTTCCCTAACAGACCTCAACACACCTGTTAATATCAACAACAGTAACAGACACACCTGTTAATATCAACAACAGTAACAGACCTCAACACACCTGTTAATATCAACAACAGTAACAGACCTCAACACACCTGTTAACATCAACAACAGTAACAGACCTCAACACACCTGTTAATATCAACAACAGTAACAGACCTCAACACACCTGTTAATATCAACAACAGTAACAGACCTCAACACACCTGTTAATATCAACAACAGTAACAGACCTCGACACACCTGTTAATATCAACAACAGTAACAGACCTCGACACACCTGTTAATATCAACAACAGTAACAGACCTCAACACACCTGTTAATATCAACAACAGTAACAGACCTCGACACACCTGTTAATATCAACAACAATAACAGACACACCTGTTAATATCAACAACAGTAACAGACCTCAACACACCTGTTAACATCAACAACAGTAACAGACCTCAACACACCTGTTAATATCAACAACAGTAACAGACCTCAACACACCTGTTAATATCAACAACAGTAACAGACCTCGACACACCTGTTAATATCAACAACAGTAACAGACCTCGACACACCTGTTAATATCAACAACAATAACAGACACACCTGTTAACATCAACAACAGTAACAGACCTCAACACACCTGTTAATATCAACAACAGTAACAGACCTCAACACACCTGTTAATATCAACAACAGTAACAGACCTCGACACACCTGTTAACATCAACAACTGTAACAGACACACCTGTTAATATCAACAACAGTAACAGACCTCGACACACCTGTTAATATCAACAACAGTAACAGACCTCGACACACCTGTTAATATCAACAACAGTAACAGACCTCAACACACCTGTTAACATCAACAACAGTAACAGACCTCAACACACCTGTTAATATCAACAACAGTAACAGACCTCAACACACCTGTTAACATCAACAACAGTAACAGACCTCGACACACCTGTTAATATCAACAACAGTAACAGACCTCAACACACCTGTTAATATCAACAACAGTAACAGACCTCGACACACCTGTTAATATCAACAACAGTAACAGACCTCAACACACCTGTTAATATCAACAACAGTAACAGACCTCGACACACCTGTTAATATCAACAACAGTAACAGACCTCAACACACCTGTTAATATCAACAACAGTAACAGACCTCGACACACCTGTTAACATCAACAACAGTAACAGACCTCGACACACCTGTTAATATCAACAACAGTAACAGACCTCAACACACCTGTTAATATCAACAACAATAACAGACCTCGACACACCTGTTAACATCAACAACAGTAACAGACCTCAACACACCTGTTAACATCAACAACAGTAACAGACACACCTGTTAACATCAACAACAGTAACAGACCTCAACACACCTGAAAATATCAACAACAATAACAGACCTCGACACACCTGTTAACATCAACACCAGTAACAGACCTCAACACACCTGTTAATATCAACACCAGTAACAGACCTCAACACACCTGTTAATATCAACACCAGTAACAGACCTCAACACACCTGTTAATATGGTCCTCCTCCTAACAGACCTCAACACACCTGTTAATATCAACAACAGTAACAGACCTCAACACACCTGTTAATATCAACACCAGTAACAGACCTCAACACACCTGTTAATATCAACAACAATAACAGACCTCGACACACCTGTTAACATCAACACCAGTAACAGACCTCAACACACCTGTTAACATCAACAACAGTAACAGACCTCGACACACCTGTTAACATCAACAACAGTAACAGACCTCAACACACCTGTTAACATCAACAACAGTAACAGACCCCAACACACCTGTTAATATCAACAACAGTAACAGACCTCAACACACCTGTTAATATCAACACCAGTAACAGACCTCGACACACCTGTTAATATGGTCCTCCTCCTAACAGACCTCAACACACCTGTTAACATCAACAACAGTAACAGACCCCAACACACCTGTTAACATCAACAACAGTAACAGACCTCGACACACCTGTTAACATCAACAACAGTAACAGACCTCAACACACCTGTTAATGTCAACAACAATAACAGACCTCAACACACCTGTTAACATCAACAACAGTAACAGACCTCGACACACCTGTTAATATCAACAACAGTAACAGACCTCAACACACCTGTTAATATCAACAACAGTAACAGACCTCGACACACCTGTTAATATCAACAACAGTAACAGACCTCGACACACCTGTTAATATCAACAACAGTAACAGACCTCAACACACCTGTTAATATCAACAACAGTAACAGACCTCGACACACCTGTTAATATCAACAACAGTAACAGACCTCAACACACCTGTTAATATCAACAACAGTAACAGACCTCGACACACCTGTTAATATCAACAACAGTAACAGACCTCAACACACCTGTTAATATCAACAACAGTAACAGAGTAGCCAATCATTTTAAGGGACAATAGATTCAGTTGAATGGTGATGATTGACAGTTCAGTTGTCCTGTAATGGGACGGGTCATTCTAGGTCTAGGTTTTACAGTGACGTGTTTTCAACAGTCGTAGATGAAAACAAGCTGCACATTACGTTCCTATTGGCCTTCTGACAGACAATTCAGATGTTGTTTTCCAAGATGGCGTCAACGGCACGTCAAACATCTGGGCCCTCCCCTCTTTACTCTGTATCGTAGAGAAACCTCCAGGCCATAAGGCGCCGTACGGACGGCGTGATGCAATTGTGGAGTCTCCGGAGGACCAAACTGAGCTCCGTACCTTTGATATTTTGGGATGTTTCTATTGGTTTCCTTATCCCAGGCAAGCTCATACAAGAAAAGATAAAGTTTTTGAAATGAGCTCAAATAGTATTTGGACCCGAATCTGCAGGCCCTGCCGGAGAGGGGGGTTTATTTCAGATTGACTTCTGAATTCCTGGGAAATTGGAGTTGGAAGAGAAGTTATTGAACTTCCTCCAGTCATCCAGCTGGCCCTTAACTTCCTCCGGTCATCCAGCTGGCCCATAACTTCCTCCAGTCATCCAGCTGGCCCTTAACTTCCTCCAGTCATCCAGCTGGCCCTTAACTTCCTCCAGTCATCCAGCTGGCCCATAACTTCCTCCAGTCATCCAGCTGGCCCTTAACTTCCTCCGGTCATCCAGCTGGCCCATAAATTCCTCCAGTCATCCAGCTGGCCCATGACTTCCTCCAGTCATCCAGCTGGCCCATGACTTCCTTCAGTCACCCAGCTGGCCCATGACTTCCTCCAGTCATCCAGCTGGCCCATGACTTCCTTCAGTCACCCAGCTGGCCCATAACTTCCTCCAATCATCCAGCTGGCCCATGACTTCCTCCAGTCATACAGCTGGCCCATGACTTCCTCCAGTCATCCAGCTGGCCCATGACTTCCTTCAGTCACCCAGCTGGCCCATGACTTCCTCCAGTCATCCAGCTGGCCCATGACTTCCTTCAGTCACCCAGCTGGCCCATAACTTCCTCCAATCATCCAGCTGGCCCATGACTTCCTCCAGTCATACAGCTGGCCCATAACTTCCTCCAGTCATCCAGCTGGCCCATGACTTCCTCCAGTCATCCAGCTGGCCCATGACTTCCTCCAGTCATCCAGCTGGCCCATAACTTCCTCCAGTCATCCAGCTGGCCCTTAAAGTTACAACTTTTAAGTCAAAACAAAATATGCAAATTAGATAAGGTAATTTTAATATGGGGATCCATTTTTCCATTTGTCCACTCAATGTGTTCTATTAGGTCAAGATCCAACTGACTTATTCTTTAGTTAACTTTGTTATTTTCCAAAATGATATTTGAAAAAAATATGCAGAGATGTAAAACTATTCGTTTTTTCTGTCTCGGTGGTTTGTCACAAAACCTACTCCTATTTCTTTGTGACAGTCTACTGCCCTCTGGTGTCGAGGAAGTGAATCACATGTTTAGTCCTCAGTCATTAACTCGTCTCAGAAACCCCAGACCTCGGAAAAGGAAAGGGGTAAATACCTAGTCAGTTGTTCAACTGAAATGTGTCTTCTGCATTTAACCCGACCCCTCTGAATCAGAGAGGTGCTGTGGGGTGGGGTGGTGGGGGGGGGCTGCCTTAATCGACATCCACGTATGTCAGAACATTGTTAATTTGGGAGGTCTAGGGAGAGTTTTGGACCTTGTCAGCTCTGGGATTCGATCCAGGAACCCTTCGGTTACTGGCCCAAGGGCAACAGGGAGATAAGTTGTTCATTGGTATGTATCATCACGCCCAGTAAACTTCCAATCATTAGAAACAATTGATTTTAACAGTTTGTGTTGCAATGCCAATGCTGTGTAGTGTTTCCTAATGCTGAAAGAGGAAGACAGTATCCTACAATGTTGACACGTTCAACAAAATGTTTCTTCATTAAACAGAGTAGTGCTCCATAACTAGTCCTTCCCATTTCCCTTAGAGACTGGGAAGTCTGTCTGTCTGTCTGTCTGTCTGTCTGTCTGTCTGTCTGTCTGTCTGTCTGTCTGTAATGTCTGTCTGTCTGTAATGTCTGTCTGTCTGTAATGTCTGTCTTGTGTCTGCCTTTTTGTCTGTCTGCCTTTTTGTCTGTCTGTCTGCCTGACTGTCTGCCTTTTTTGTCTGTCTGTCTTTTCTGTCTGCCTGACTGTCTGCCTTTTTGTCTGTTTTTTCTGTCTGCCTTACTGTCTGTGTTTTTGTCTGCCTTACCGTCTGGCCCTTAGCTACCTCACATCCTCCCTCCTCATTATATAGTGTTTTTGTCTGTCTGTCTGTTCATAACTTTTTAATCCCATACGTTAATTGTTCTGCTGACATAAAAAGCCTGATTCAAATTACAAAAAGTTTTAATCCAACATGTATTTAATTTGTGTCTCTCAATGGACATGATAGACTTGACCAATGGGACAGAAAGTCATTACTGTAGGCTGATGAGTTGTAATTACCTAAGACCTCTTACCGTCCCAGCACAATACTGCCATCTGGTGAGTGTGTGTGTGTGTGTGTGTGTGTGTGTGTGTGTGTGTGTGTGTGTGTGTGTGTGTGTGTGTGTGTGTGTGTGTGTGTGTGTGTGTGTGTGTGTGTGTGTGTGTGTGTGTGTGTGTGTGTGTGCGTGTGTGTGTGTGCGTGTGTGTGCGTGTTGATTGGTGTGTCTCTCATTCCAGCGTCTCATCTTCTACCTCTTTTTATTGGTCAGCCCTGATAATGGTTCCACAGTACCAACCAATCAGAATGCCCTCCCATTGGACTGGAGACCAGAGTACTAACCAATCAGGTCAGGTTGGATGGAAAGCGTCGCTGTACAGCTATCTCCAGAGATGTTCGATGGGTTTAAGTCCAGGCTCTGGCTGGGCCACTCGAGGACACACAGATCTGTCCCATTGACTTTGAACTGGACTGTGTTTACAGCATGAGCGGTCGTGAGTGGATGCACTTGTTTTGAGGTTAAAGCAAGAGCTGCATTTATCCATGTGTGCACATTTTGTTCATATCCTTTGCCCATTAGTGAGATATTAGCCAAGTTATAGATCATTTGTTGTCAGCAATAGGGGAGGGATTGCTTCCTACAAGAGCACAAAATGTGGACATTTCTAGACATCTTTGAAAAGTGAGTCAGATAAAGATCATTTTTTTTCTCTTAAAGGGGCAGTGTTGTATTTTGAGACAGGCTTGAATAAGCTAAATAGCCAATAGGTAGAGGGAAGCATCATTTTTCGGATTCTCTCCAATAATGGTATGGGAAGAATAATGGATTTTATTTTGTGAAGTGGTTTCTTGCATCAAACAAAACAACAACATGTTCAGTCACCTCCATGTCCGAAGGACAAGTGGATAAACAGGTTAATGTCAAATACTGCATGTTTCTTTTTCTTCAAAAGTCTGATGGAATGTAGCTCTGCATTGAACACCACACATTGGCTGCTACTGGAGGCTGAATGATAGAACAGCTATTTCCATGTTAACATATTATGGGATGCATTTTCTACATTGTTTTGAAAGGGAGACCTACATTATGACACCCACAGTATATACCCACAGTAGCCTAATTGGCCACTGTTAAACCTGTAACTTAAAGCAGGTATAGCCTCAGTGTTCACAGTAAAACTGTAACTTAAAGAGGGGACAGCCTCAGTGTTCACAGTAAACTGTAACTTAAAGAGGGGACAGCCTCAGTGTTCACAGTAAAACTGTAACTTAAAGCAGGTACAGCCTCAGTGTTCACAGTGAAACTGTAACTTAAAGCAGGTACAGCCTCAGTGTTCACAGTAAAACTGTAACATAAAGCAGGTACAGCCTCAGTGTTCACAGTAAAACTGTAACTTAAAGAGGGGACAGCCTCAGTGTTCACAGTAAACTGTAACTTAAAGAGGGGACAGCCTCAGTGTTCACAGTAAAACTGTAACTTAAAGCAGGTACAGCCTCAGTGTTCACAGTAAAACTGTAACTTAAAGCAGGTACAGCCTCAGTGTTCACAGTAAAACTGTAACTTAAAGAGGGGACAGCCTCAGTGTTCACAGTGAATGCACGCTGGAAGTTGCACAGCATTTTCACAAAGTTCAAGTTTGCGCTCAGCAAAACAAGTCTTTATATGAGTTCTGAATGGTTTCCCAATTAAAACAAGTCTTTATATGAGTTCTGAATGGTTTCCCCATTAAAACAAGTCTTTATATGAGTTCTGAATGGTTTCCCCATTAAAACAAGTCTTTATATGAGTTCTGAATGGTTTCCCCATTAAAACAAGTCTTTATATGAGTTCTGAATGGTTTCCCATTAAAACAAGTCTTTATATGAGTTCTGAATGGTTTCCCCATTAATACAAGTCTTTATATGAGTTCTGAATGGTTTCCCCATTAAAACAAGTCTTTATATGAGTTCTGAATGGTTGTCCCATTAAAACAAGTCTTTATATGAATTCTGAATGGTTGTCCCATTAAAACAAGTCTTTATATGAGTTCTGAATGGTTTCCCCATTAAAACAAGTCTTTATATGAGTTCTGAATGGTTTCCCCATTAAAACAAGTCTTTATATGAGTTCTGAATGGTTTCCCCATTAAAACAAGTCTTTATATGAGTTCTGAATGGCTTCCCCATTAAAACAAGTCTTTATATGAGTTCTGAATGATTTCCCCATTAAAACAAGTCTTTATATGAGTTGTGAATGGTTGTCCCATTAAAACAAGTCTTTATATGAGTTCTGAATGGTTTCCCCATTAAAACAAGTCTTTATATGAGTTCTGAATGGTTTCCCCATTAAAACAAGTCTTTATATGAGTTCTGAATGGTTTCCCATTAAAACAAGTCTTTATATGAGTTCTGAATGGTTGTCCCATTAAAACAAGTCTTTATATGAGTTCTGAATGGTTTCCCATTAAAACAAGTCTTTATATGAGTTCTGAATGGTTTCCCCATTAATACAAGTCTTTATATGAGTTCTGAATGGTTTCCCCATTAAAACAAGTCTTTATATGAGTTCTGAATGGTTTCCCCATTAAAACAAGTCTTTATATGAGTTGTGAATGGTTGTCCCATTAAAACAAGTCTTTATATGAGTTCTGAATGGTTTCCCCATTAAAAAACAAGTCTTTATATGAGTTCTGAATGGTTTCCCCATTAAAACAAGTCTTTATATGAGTTCTGAATGGTTTCCCCATTAAAACAAGTCTTTATATGAGTTCTGAATGGTTTCCCCATTAAAACAAGTCTTTATATGAGTTCTGAATGGTTTCCCCATTAAAACAAGTCTTTATATGAGTTCTGAATGGCTTCCCCATTAAAACAAGTCTTTATATGAGTTCTGAATGATTTCCCCATTAAAACAAGTCTTTATATGAGTTGTGAATGGTTGTCCCATTAAAACAAGTCTTTATATGAGTTCTGAATGGTTTCCCCATTAAAACAAGTCTTTATATGAGTTCTGAATGGTTTCCCCATTAAAAAACAAGTCTTTATATGAGTTCTGAATGGTTTCCCCATTAAAACAAGTCTTTATATGAGTTCTGAATGGTTTCCCCATTAAAACAAGTCTTTATATGAGTTCTGAATGGTTTTCCCATTAAAACAAGTCTTTATATGAGTTCTGAATGGTTGTCCCATTAAAACAAGTTTTTATATGAGTTCTGAATGGTTTCCCCATTAAAACAAGTCTTTATATGAGTTCTGAATGGTTTTCCCATTAAAACAAGTCTTTATATGAGTTCTGAATGGTTTCCCCATTAAAACAAGTCTTTATGAGTTCTGAATGGTTTCCCCATTAAAACAAGTCTTTATATGAGTTCTGAAGGTTTGTCCCATCTGAAGGAGTCGTTGCGGAGCACCTTGGCCAGTTTCTTGTTGAACGGAGTGTAGAAGTCCCTCAGTATCTCCTTGGTTACGGGAAGCATGGGTCCTAGGTTCTTATCTGCTGGCCGCCGTGTGTTGGAGGCGGGACTTTTAGTGATCTCTGCTTCCTTCTGCTCCGTCAACAGACCTTTAGTACACACATAGACATACTGTAAGCCACATACCAATCAGTCAGTCAATCAGTCAGTCAATCAGTCAGTCAGTCAGTCAATCATTCAGTCAGTCAATCAACCATTCTGCCAGTCAATCAATCGGTCAGTCAACCAATCAGTCGGTTAGTCAGTCAATCAATCAGCCAGTCAGTTAATCAACCAATCTGTCAGTCAACCAATCAGTCAGTCAGTCAGTCAATCAACCATTCTGCCAGTCAATAAATCAGTCAGTCAATCAACCAATCAGTCAGTCAGTCAATCAACCATTCTGCCAGTCAACCAATCAGTCAGTCAGTCAGTTAATTAACCAATTTGCCAGTCAACCAATCAGTCAGTTAATCAACCAATCAGTCAGTCATCCCATCAGTCAGTCAGTCAGTCAGTTAATTAACCAATTTGCCAGTCAACCAATCAGTCAGTCAATCAACCAATCAGTCAATATATCTATCAATCAGTCAATCAGTTAGTCAATCAATCATTCTGCCAGTCAACCAATCAGTCAGTCAATAAATCAGTCAGTCAATCAACCATTCTGCCAGTCAATCAATTGGTCAGTCAACCAATCAGTCAGTCAGTCAACCAACCAATCAGTCAGTCAGTCAGTCAATAAGTTAGTCAATCAGTCAGTCAGTCAATCAACCATTCTGCCAGTCAATCAACCAATCAGTCAGTCAGTTAATCAACCAATCTGCAAGTCAACCAATCAGTCAGTCAATCAATAAGTCAGTCAATCAACCATTCTGCCAGTCAATCAATCGGTCAGTCAACCAATCAGGCAGTCAACCAATCAGTCAGTCAGTCAATCAACCAATCTGCCAGTCAACCAATCATTCAGTCAGTCAGTCAACCAATCCGTCAGTCAGTCAATCAACCAATCTGCCAGTCAACCAATCATTCAGTCAGTCAGTCAATCAACCAATCTGCAAGACAACCAATCAATTAGTCAGTCAGTTAATCAACCAATCTGCAAGTCAACCAATCAGTCAGTCAGTCAGTTAATCAACCAATCAGTCAGTCAGTCAGTTAATCAACCAATCAGTCAGTCAGTCAGTTAATCAACCAATCCGTCAGTCAGTTAATCAACCAATCAGTCAGTCAGTCAGTTAATCAACCAATCAGTCAGTCAGTCAGTTAATCAACCAATCCGTCAGTCAGTTAATCGACCAATCTGCCAGTCAACCAATCAGTCAGTCAGTCAGTTAATCAACCAATCTGCAAGTCAACCAATCAGTTAGTCAGTCATTCAATCAATACATTAATCAACCAATCAGTCACTCAGTCAGTCAGTTAATCAACCAATCTGCAAGTCAACCAATCAGTCAGTCAGTCAATCGATCAATACATTAATCAACCAATCAGTAAGTCAATCAATTCATCAATCAGTCAAACAATCAATCAATCAAAGAGCGCTTTACAGTAACTTTTACAGTAACTATTACAGTAACCTCTGTTATACCCTGTTACCTGGGTGATGGTGAGACGAGTTGGATTGTTGGTGAGTTACAGGGCTGTGGGGTTGTGCTGCCCCCTTCAGGTTATAGTAAGAATAGCATGGGGGAAGTGTCTATAACATGATGTGGATCTTCGGTGGTTGCATATGTCAACTTTAAAGAGCTACGCTATGTAATTAAAACTCTGTGTTTAGCAGCCTTCAATAGAGACTGACTGACTTGAAATAAAGACATGTTAAGGAAGAGAGTTGAGTACTACGTACCCAAGTTGAGGAAGTCAAAGACTTGGTGCATTGTGTACTTCCTGTTGGAGGCGTGGTCTTCAAGCCGAAGGACCAGAATCTGTTCTCTACTGTAGACTGTCAACCAGTCTAGTATGTAGACTATGTACAAGCCCACCTGCAACCTGACCTAGGAACAGAAGATAAACAGTTCAGTATAGAATATGGAGATGGCCTCCTCACGGAGACACAATAAAAAAAAAAGGCAACACATGCATTGATAAAAGTCTCAGGAAACTAACGAGAGAGAGAGAGAGAGAGAGAGAAAGAGAGAGCGGGAGAGAGAGGAGGGAAGAGAGAGAGACAGGTAGAGAGAGAGAGAGAGAGAGAGAGAGAGAGAGAGAGAGAGAGAGAGAGAGAGAGAGAGAGGAGGGAAGAGAGAGACAGGTAGAGAGAGAGAGAGAGAGAGAGAGCGCAACACAATTAGACCCAACCAAATCATGAGAAAACAAAAACACATTGAACTGTGTGGTGTATTTACAAACAAACAGAGCAAAGTAGAATGCAATTTGGCCCTAAACAGAGAGCACACATGGGGAGAATACCAGACCACAGAATACCAGGCCACAGAATACCTCACCACAGAATACCAGACCACAGAATACCAGACCACAGAATACCAGACCACAGAATACCTCACCACAGAATACCTCACCACAGAATACCAGACCACAGAATACCAGACCACAGAATACCAGACCACAGAATACCTCACCACAGAATACCAGACCACAGAATACCAGACCACAGAATACCAGGCCACAGAATACCTCACCACAGAATACCAGACCACAGAATACCTCACCACAGAATACCAGACCACAGAATACCAGACCACATAATACCTGACCACAGAATACCAGACCACAGAATACCAGACCACAGAATACCAGACCACAGAATACCAGACCACAGAATACCAGGCCACAGAATACCTCACCACAGAATACCAGACCACAGAATACCAGACCACAGAATACCTCACCACAGAATACCAGACCACAGAATACCAGACCACAGAATACCAGACCACAGAATACCAGACCACAGAATACCTCACCACAGAATACCAGACCACAGAATACCTGACCACAGAATACCAGACCACAGAATACCTCACCACAGAATACCTCACCACAGAATACCTCACCACAGAATACCAGACCACAGAATACCAGACCACAGAATACCAGACCACAGAATACCAGACCACAGAATACCAGACCACAGAATACCAGACCACAGAATACCAGACCACAGAATACCAGACCACAGAATACCTCACCACAGAATACCAGACCACAGAATACCTCACCACAGAATACCAGACCACAGAATACCAGACCACAGAATACCAGACCACAGAATACCAGACCACAGAATACCAGACCACAGAATACCTCACCACAGAATACCAGACCACAGAATACCAGACCACAGAATACCAGACCACAGAATACCAGACCACAGAATACCAGACCACAGAATACCAGACCACAGAATACCAGACCACAGAATACCTCACCACAGAATACCAGACCACAGAATACCAGACCACAGAATACCTCACCACAGAATACCAGACCACAGAATACCTCACCACAGAATACCTCACCACTGTGACCGACCCAAACTTAAGGAAAGCTTTGACTATGTACAGACTCAGTGAGCATAGCCTTGCTATTGAGAAATTATCAAAATTATCAAAATCCAGAAAAGAGCTGTTAAATTCTATAACCACCTAAAAGGAAGCGATTCCCAAACCTTCCACAACAAAGCCATCACCTACAGAGAGATGAACCTGGAGAAGAGTCCCCTAAGCAAGCTGGTCCTGGGGCTCTGTTCACAAACACACCCTACAGAGCCCCATGACAGCAGCACAATTAGACCCAACCAAATCATGAGAAAACAAAAAGATAATTACTTGACACATTGGAAAGAATTAACAAAAAAACAGAGCAAACTAGAATGCTATTTGGCCCTACACAGAGAGTACACAGCGGCAGAATACCTGACCACTGTGACTGACCCAAAATTAAGAAAAGCTTTGACTATGTACAGACTCAGCGAGCATAGCCTTGCTATTGAGAAAGGCCGCCGTAGGCAGACATGGCTCTCAAGAGAAGACAGGCTATGTGCTCACTGCCCACAAAATGAGGTGGAAACTGAGCTGCACTTCCTAACCTCCTGCCCAATGTATGACCATATTAGAGAGACATATTTCCCTCAGATTACACAGATCCACAAAGAATTTGAAAACAAATCCAATTTTGAAAAACTCCCATATCTACTGGGTGAAATTCCACAGTGTGCCATCAGAGCAGCAAGATTTGTGACCTGTTGCCACGAGAAAAGGGCAACCAGTGAAGAACACGCACCATTGTAAATACAACCCATATCTATGCTTATTTATTTTATCTTGTGTCCTTTACCATTTGCACATTGTAAAAACACTGTATATATATATATAATACGACATTTGTAATGTCTTTATTGTTTTAAAACTTCTGTATGTGTGATGTCTACTGTTAATTTTTATTGTTTATTTCACTTTATATATTATATACCTTACTTGCTTTGGCAATGTTAACACATGTTTCCCATGCCAATAAAGCCCCTTGAATTGAATTGAATTGAAAGGTCATCGAAGGCAGACCTCAAGAGAAGACAGGCTATGTGCTCACTGCCCACAAAATGAGGTGGAAACTGAGCTGCACAAAGATAACGATATTAGAGACAAATATTTCCCTCAGATTACACAGACCCACAAAGAATTTGAAAACAAATCCAATTTTGATAAATTCCCTTATCTACTGGGTGAAATTCCACAGTGTGCCATCACAGCAGCAAGATTTGTGACCAGTTGCCACAAGAAAATGGCAACCAGTGAAGAACAAACATCATTCTTAAAATACAACCCATATTTATATTTATTTTCCCTTTTGTACTTTTTTTTACTTTTTTTTCTTTTTTTTGTAAGTGTAATATTTACTGTACATTTTGTATTGTTTATTTCACTTGCTTTGGCAATGTAAATTGCAAATTGAATTGAGAGAGAGAGACAGAAAGAGAGAAACAGAGAGAGAGACAGAGAGAGAGACATTAAGAGACAGACAGGGAGACAGACAGAAAGAGAGAGAGAGAGAGAGACAGAAAGAGAGAGAGAGACAGTAAGAGACAGACAGGGAGACTGACAGAGAGAGAGAGACAGTAAGAGACAGACAGGGAGACAGACAGAAAGAGAGAGAGACAGAAAGAGAGAGAGAGAGAGACAGAAAGAGAGAACCAGAAATAGAGAGAGAGAGACAGAAAGAGAGAGAAAGAAAGAGAGACAGAAAGAGAGACAGAAAGAGAGACAGACAGAAAGAGAGAAGGAGGGAGACAGTAAGAGAGACAGAAAGAGGGAGACAGACAGAAAGAGAGAGACAGAAAGAGAGACAGAAAGAGGGAGACAGACAGAAAGAGAGAGACAGAAAGAGAGAGACAGTAAGAGAGACCGAAAGAGAGAGAGACAAAAAGAGAGACAGACAGAAAGAGAGAGGGAGACAGAAGGATAGAGAGAGAAAGAGACAGAGACAGAGAGAGAGAGAGACAGGCAGAAAGAGAGAGAGAGACAGAAAGAGAGTCAGAAAGAGAGAGACAGAAAGAGAAACAGACAGAAAGAGAGAGACAGAAAGAGACAGAGACAGAAAGAGAGAGAGACAGA
>NC_088235.1:7683855-7698855 GCF_036934945.1 Oncorhynchus masou masou
GTCAGATACAACACAACACAGTTCAATAGAACCAGGACTGTTAGTCAGATACAACACAGTTCAATAGAACCAGGACTGTTAGTCAGATACAACACAGTTCAATAGAACCAGGACTGTTAGTCAGATACAACACAGTTCAATAGAACCAGGACTGTTAGTCAGATACAACACAGTTCAATAGAACCAGGACTGTTAGTCAGATACAACACAGTTCAATAGAACCAGGACTGTTAGTCAGATACAACACAGTTCAATAGAACCAGGACTGTTAGTCAGATACAACACAGTTCAATAGAACCAGGACTGTTAGTCAGATACAACACAGTTCAATAGAACCAGGACTGTCAGTCAGATACAACACAGTTCAATAGAACCAGGACTGTTAGTCAGACACAACACAGTTCAATAGAACCAGGACTGTTAGTCAGATACAACACAGTTCAATAGAACCAGGACTGTTAGTCAGATACAACACAGTTCAATAGAACCAGGACTGTTAGTCAGATACAACACAACACAGTTCAATAGAACCAGGACTGTTAGTCAGATACAACACAGTTCAATAGAACCAGGACTGTTAGTCAGATACAACACAGTTCAATAGAACCAGGACTGTTAGTCAGATACAACACAACACAGTTCAATAGAACCAGGACTGTTAGTCAGATACAACACAGTTCAATAGAACCAGGACTGTTAGTCAGATACAACACAGTTCAATAGAACCAGGACTGTTAGTCAGATACAACACAGTTCAATAGAACCAGGACTGTTAGTCAGATACAACACAGTTCAATAGAACAAGGACTGTTAGTCAGATACACCACAACACAGTTCAATAGAACAAGGACTGTTAGTCAGATACAACACAGTTCAATAGAACCAGGACTGTTAGTCAGATACAACACAGTTCAATAGAACCAGGACTGTTAGTCAGATACAACACAACACAGTTCAATAGAACCAGGACTGTTAGTCAGATACAACACAGTTCAATAGAACCAGGACTGTTAGTCAGATACAACACAGTTCAATAGAACAAGGACTGTTAGTCAGATACACCACAACACAGTTCAATAGAACAAGGACTGTTAGTCAGATACAACACAGTTCAATAGAACCAGGACTGTTCGTCAGATACAACACAACACAGTTCAATAGAACCAGGACTGTTAGTCAGATACAACACAGTTCAATAGAACCAGGACTGTTAGTCAGACACAACACAGTTCAATAGAACCAGGACTGTTAGTCAGATACAACACAGTTCAATAGAACCAGGACTGTTAGTCAGATACAACACAGTTCAATAGAACCAGGACTGTTAGTCAGATACAACACAGTTCAATAGAACCAGGACTGTTAGTCAGATACAACACAGTTCAATAGAACCAGGACTGTTAGTCAGATACAACACAGTTCAATAGAACCAGGACTGTTAGTCAGATACAACACAGTTCAATAGAACCAGGACTGTTAGTCAGATACAACACAGTTCAATAGAACCAGGACTGTTAGTCAGATACAACACAGTTCAATACAACACGCTTCATCAACACACTGGCTTCATCAACACACTGGCTTCATCAACACACTGGCTTCATCAACACACTGGCTAACTCAGCACTTATGATGTTGTTTATTGTTGTTGTTTATTTATTTCTCTGTTTCAACTCTAAAACCTTTATTATAATTGGCATTGGTAACAGCCTGACAACAGCTTGGTAACCGCTTGTAACAACTTGGTAACAGCTTGATAACAGCTTGGTAACAGCTTGGTAACAGCTTGGTAACAGCTTGGTAACATCTTGGTAACAGCTTGGTAACAGCCTGATAACAGCTTGGTAACAGCTTGGTAACAGCTTGGTAACAGCCTGATAACAGCTTGGTAACAGCTTGGTAACAGCTTGGTAACAGCCTGGTAACAGCCTGGTAACAGCTTGGTAACAGCTTGGTAACAGCTTGGTAACAGCCTAGTAACAACTTGGTAACAGCCTGATAACAGCTTGGTAACAGCTTGGTAACAGCTTGGTAACAGCCTAGTAACAGCTTGTTAACAGCCTGATAACAGCTTGGTAACAGCTTGGTAACAGCTTGGTAACAGCTTGGTAACAGCCTGGTAACAGCTTGTTAACAGCCTGGTAACAGCTTGGTAACAGCTTGGTAACAGCTTGGTAACAGCTTGGTAACAGCTTGGTAACAGCCTGGTAACAGCTTGGTAACAGCCCGATAACAGCTTGGTAACAGCCTGGTAACAGCTTGGTAACAGCCTGATAACAGCTTGGTAACAGCTTGGTAACAGCTTGGTAACAGCCTGGTAACAGCTTGGTAACAGCCTGGTAACAGCTTGGTAACAGCTTGGTAACAGCTTGGTAACAGCCTGGTAACAGCTTGGTAACAGCCCGATAACAGCTTGGTAACAGCTTGGTAACAGCCTGGTAACAGCTGGGTAACAGCTTGGCAACAGCTTGGTAACAGCTTGGTAACAACTGGGTAACAGCTTGGCAACAGCTTGGTAACAGCTTGGTAACAACTTGGTAACAGCTTGGTAGCAGCTTGGTAACAGCTTGGTAACAACTTGGTAACAGCCTGGTAACAGCCTGGTAACAGCTTGGTAACAGCCTGGTAACAGCTGGGTAACAGCTTGGCAACAGCTTGGTAACAGCTTGGTAACAACTTGGTAGCAGCTTGGTAACAGCTTGGTAACAACTTGGTAACAGCCTGGTAACAGCTTGGTAACATCTTGGTAACAGCTTGGTAACAGCTTGCCACAACCAACCTCACATGCTGTAATAATTCGAGAGATATAAACTGATTGACAATTAGGCCTGATGGAGGTGAGAATGGAGGAGAGAATGGAGGAGAGTGGTGAGAATGGAGGAGAGAATGGAGGAGAGTGGTGGAGTTAATGGAGGAGAGAATGGATGAGAATAGAGGAGAGAATGGGGGGAGTGAAGGAGAGAATGGAGGAGAGCGGAGGAGAGTGGAGGAGAGTATGGAGGAGAGTGGAGGAGAGAATGGATGAGAATAGAGGAGTAAATGGGGGGGAGTGAAGGAGAGAATGGAGGAGAGCGGAGGAGAGTGGAGGAGAGTATGGAGGAGAGTGGAGGAGAGAATGGAGGGGAGAATGGATGAGAATAGAGGGGAGAATGGAGCAGAGAATGGAGGAGAGAATGGAGGAGAATAGAGGAAAGAATGGAGGAGAGTAGAGGAGGAGAGAACGGAGGAGAGTGGAGGAGAGCGGAGGAGAGAATGAAGGAGAATAGAGGAGAGAATGGAGGATAATAGAGGAAAGAGTGGAGGAGAGAATGGAGGAGAGTGGAGGAAAGAATGGAGGAGAATAGAGGAAAGAATGGAGGAGAGAATGGAGGAAAGAATGGAGGAAAGAAT
Source organism: Oncorhynchus masou masou (assembly GCF_036934945.1). NCBI lineage: Eukaryota > Metazoa > Chordata > Actinopteri > Salmoniformes > Salmonidae > Oncorhynchus > Oncorhynchus masou. Next base: position 7,687,246 of record NC_088235.1, read on the forward strand.
GGAGGAGAGAATGGAGGAGAGAATGGAGGAGAGTGGAGGAGAGAATGAAGGAGAATAGAGGAGAGAATGGAGGATAATAGAGGAAAGAGTGGAGGAGAGAATGGAGGAGAGAGCAGAGGAGAGAATGGAGGAGAATAGAGGAAAGAATGGAGGATAATAGAGGAAAGAGTGGAGGAGAGAATGGAGGAGAGAGCAGAGGAGAGAATGGAGGAGAATAGAGGAAAGAATGGAGGAGAGAATGGAGGAAAGAATGGAGGAAAGAATGGAGGAGAGTAGAGGAAAGAATGGAGGAGAGAATGGAGGAGAATAGAGGAAAGAATGGAGGAGAGAATGGAGGAGAATAGAGAGAATGGAGGAGAGAATGGAGGAGAATGGAGAGAATGGAGGAGAGAATGGAGGAGAATGGAGAGAATGGAGGAGAGAATGGAGGAGAATGGAGAGAATGGAGGAGAGAATGGAGGAGAATGGAGAGAATGGAGGAGAGAATGGAGGAGAGAATGGAGTAGAATAGAGGAGAGAATGCAGAATAGAGGAAAGAATGGAGGAGAGAATGGAGAATGGAGGAGAGAATGGAGGAGAGAATGGAGGAGAGAATGGAGGAGAGAATGGAGGAGAATAGAGGAGAGCGTGGAGGAGAGAATGGAGGAGAATAGAGGAGAGAATGGAGGAGAATAGAGGATAGAATGGAGGAGAGAATGGAGGAGAGAATGGAGGGGAGTGGAGGAAAGAGTGGAGGAGAGAATGGAGGTGAGTGGAGGAGAGCATGGAGGAGAGAGTAGAGGAAAGAGTGGAGGAGAATTCTCTATTTCCTTCTGTCTGTCTCTCACACACAGCCCCCCTCCCCCCGCCTCCCTCCCTATTCACCTGGACAGTTAGACTGTTATGGTCAGTCTGTTAAAACATAGAAAGCAAATGGATGTGGAGAAGGTGAAGGCTACTCACTGGCATGGCGTTGTTGAGCGTGGTGTTGTACACACAGGAGCGCATGGTGTACTCTGTCAGGCACCCTTCAAACAGCTGGAGAGACTCAGACACCTTGTCCTGGAAATCCTCCACAGACTTATTAGTGATCCCAAAGTAGAGATAGTCGGAGTACAACCTGAGAGAACAAACAACAACATCAACATCAGAGTACAACCTGAGAGAACAAACAACAACAACAACAACATCAACATCACCATCGGAGTACAACCTGAGAGAACAAACAACAACAACAACAACATCAACATCGGAGTACAACCTGAGAGAACAAACAACAACAACATCAACATCGGAGTACAACCTGAGAGAACAAACAACAACAACAAAAACATCAACATCAGAGTACAACCTGAGAGAACAAACAACAACAACAACAACATCACCATCGGAGTACAACCTGAGAGAACAAACAACAACAACAACAACATCAACATCAGAGTACAACCTGAGAGAACAAACAACAACAACAACAACATCAACATCACCATCGGAGTACAACCTCAGAGAACAAACAACAACAACAACATCAACATCACCATCGGAGTACAACCTGAGAGAACAAACAACAACAACATCAACATCAGAGTACAACCTGAGAGAACAAACAACAACAACAACATCAACATCACCATCGGAGTACAACCTGAGAGAACAAACAACAACAACAACAACATCAACATCAGAGTACAACCTGAGAGAACAAACAACAACAACAACAACAACAACATCACCATCGGAGTACAACCTCAGAGAACAAACAACAACAACAACAACATCAACATCACCATCGGAGTACAACCTGAGAGAACAAACAACAACAACAACAACATCAGAGTACAACCTGAGAGAACAAACAACAACAACAACAACATCAACATCACCATCGGAGTACAACCTGAGAGAACAAACAACAACAACAACAACATTAACATCACCATCAGAGTACAACCTGAGAGAACAAACAACAACAACAACAACATCAACATCACCATCGGAGTACAACCTGAGAGAACAAACAACAACAACAACAACAACAACATCAACATCACCATCAGAGTACAACCTGAGAGAACAAACAACAACAACATCAACATCACCATCAGAGTACAACCTGAGAGAACAAACAACAACAACAACAACATCAACATCACCATCGGAGTACAACCTGAGAGAACAAACAACAACAACAGAAACATCAACATCACCATCAGAGTACAACCTGAGAGAACAAACAACAACAACAACAACATCAACATCACCATCGGAGTACAACCTGAGAGAACAAACAACAACAACATCAACATCACCATCAGAGTACAACCTGAGAGAACAAACAACAACAACAAAATCACCAACAACTACAACAACAACATCAACACCACCATCAACATCACCATCGGAGTACAACATGAGACAACAAACAACAACAACAACAACATCAACAACAACTACAACAACACCATCAACATCACCAACACCATCTACAACAACAACACCATCAACATTACCAACAACTACAACACCACCACCATCAACAACTACAACACCACCATCAACAACACCAACACCATCAACAACAACATCAACATCAACACCACCATCAACTACAACAACACCACCACCAACAACACCATCAACAACAACACCACCATCAACTACAACAACACCACCATCAACATCAACACCATCAACTACAACACCACCACCATCAACTACAACAACACCACCATCAACATCAACAACACCACCATCAACATCACCACCACCATCAACACCACCATCAACTACAGCAACACCACCATCAATATCAACAACACCACCATCAACATCAACACCACCACCATCAACATCAACACCACCACCATCAACTACAACAGCACCACCATCAACTACAACAACAACACCATCAACATCAACAACAACTACAACACCACCATCAACAACACCAACACCATCAACAACAATACCACCATCAACAACTACAACACCACCATCAACAGCAACAACACCACCATCAACATCACCAACACCATCAACAACACCACCACCATCAACAACTACAACACCACCATCAACAACACCAACACCATCAACTACAACAACACCATCAACAACAACACCAACACCATCAACAACAACACCACCATCAACAACAACAATACCATCAACAGCAATAACACCACCATCAACATCAACACCAACATCAACAACACCATCATCAACTACAACAACAACAACAACACCACCACCACCATCACAAACAACACCACCACCATCAACACCATCAACAACAACAACACCATCAACAACACCAACACCATCAACAACACCAACACCAACAACTGCAACACCACCATAAACAACACCAGCACCATCAACAACAATAACACCATCATCAACATCACCAAAAACTACAACACCACCACCATCAACAACTACAACAACCAAGGCTGGGATTCAATCTGATCGCTGGTTGTTGACAATGCATCTTTTAAAAAGCCATATTTAAAGGCCATATTTAAAGGCCCATATTTAAAGTCCCATATTTAAAGGCCATATTCAAAGACCATATTTAAAGGGCCACATTTAAAGGCCATATTTAAAGTGTCACACCCTGACCATAGTTTGCTTTGTATGTTTCTATGTTTTGTTTGGTCAGGGTGTGATCTGAGTGGGCATTCTATGTTACATGTCTAGTTTGTCTATTTCTATGTTTGGCCTGATATGGTTCTCAATCAGAGGCAGGTGTTAGTCATTGTCTCTGATTGGGAACCATATTTAGGTAGCCTGTTTGGTGTTGGGTTTTGTGGGTGATTGTTCCTGTCTCTGTGTTTGTTTGCAGAGAGGCTGTTTAGGTTTTTTCACGTTTATTGTTTTTGTATACTGTTCGTGTTTTCATCTTTATTAAAGATGTATACAAGTAACCACGCTGCATTTTGGTCCACCTCTGCTTCAACTCAAGAAAACCGTTACATAAAGGCCATATTTAAAGGCCATATTTAAAGGGTCATATTTAAAGGGTCATATTTAAAGGGTCATATTTAAAGGGCCATATTTAAAGGGCCATATTTAAGGGCCATATTTAAAGGCCATACAAACGCTACACACCGCGTGGCCGCGGCCACCCTAATCTGGTGGTCCCAGCGCGCACGACCCACGTGGAGTTCCAGGTCTCCGGTAGCCTCTGGAACTGCCGATCTGCGGCCAACAAGGCAGAGTTCATCTCAGCCTATGCCTCCCTCCAGTCCCTCGACTTCTTGGCACTGACGGAAACATGGATCACCACAGACAACACTGCTACTCCTACTGCTCTCTCTTCGTCCACCCACGTGTTCTCGCACACCCCGAGAGCTTCTGGTCAGCGGGGTGGTGGCACCGGGATCCTCATCTCTCCCAAGTGGTCATTCTCTCTTTCTCCCCTTACCCATCTGTCTATCGCCTCCTTTGAATTCCATGCTGTCACAGTTACCAGCCCTTTCAAGCTTAACATCCTTATCATTTATCGCCCTCCAGGTTCCCTCGGAGAGTTCATCAATGAGCTTGATGCCTTGATAAGCTCCTTTCCTGAGGATGGCTCACCTCTCACAGTCCTGGGCGACTTTAACCTCCCCACGTCTACCTTTGACTCATTCCTCTCTGCCTCCTTCTTTCCACTCCTCTCCTCTTTTGACCTCACCCTCTCACCTTCCCCCCCTACTCACAAGGCAGGCAATACGCTCGACCTCATCTTTACTAGATGCTGTTTTTCCACTAACCTCATTGCAACTCCCCTCCAAGTCTCCGACCACTACCTTGTATCCTTTTTCCTCTCGCTCTCATCCAACACTTCCCACACTGCCCCTACTCGGATGGTATCGCGCCGTCCCAACCTTCGCTCTCTCTCCCCCGCTACTCTCTCCTCTTCCATCCTATCATCTCTTCCCTCTGCTCATACCTTCTCCAACCTATCTCCTGAGTCTGCCTCCTCAACCCTCCTCTCTTCCCTTTCTGCATCCTTTGACTCTCTCTGTCCCCTATCCTCCAGGCCGGCTCGGTCCTCCCCTCCCGCTCCGTGGCTCGACGACTCATTGCGAGCTCACAGAACAGTGCTCCGGGCAGCCGAGCGGAAATGGAGGAAAACTCGCCTCCCTGCGGACCTGGCATCCTTTCACTCCCTCCTCTCTACATTTTCCTCCTCTGTCTCTGCTGCTAAAGCCACTTTCTTCCACTCTAAATTCCAAGCATCTGCCTCTAACCCTAGGAAGCTCTTTGCCACCTTCTCCTCCCTCCTGAATCCTCCTCCCCCCCCCCCTCCTCCCTCTCTGCAGTTGACTTCGTCAACCATTTTGAAAAGAAGGTCGACGACATCCGATCCTCGTTTGCTAAGTCAAACGACACCGCTGGTTCTGCTCACACTGCCCTACCCTGTGCTCTGACCTCTTTCTCCCTCTCTCTCCAGACGAAATCTCGCTTCTTGTGACGGCCGGCCGCCCAACAACCTGCCCGCTTGACCCTATCCCCTCCTCTCTTCTCCAGACCATTTCCGGAGACCTTCTCCCTTACCTCACCTCGCTCATCAACTCATCCCTGACCGCTGGCTACGTCCCTTCCGTCTTCAAGAGAGCGAGAGTTGCACCCCTTCTGAAAAAACCTACACTCGATCCCTCCGATGTCAACAACTACAGACCAGTATCCCTTCTTTCTTTTCTCTCCAAAACTCTTGAACGTGCCGTCCTTTGCCAGCTCTCCCGCTATCTCTCTCAGAATGACCTTCTTGATCCAAATCAGTCAGGTTTCAAGACTAGTCATTCAACTGAGACTGCTCTTCTCTGTATCACGGAGGCGCTCCGCACTGCCAAAGCTAACTCTCTCTCCTCTGCTCTCATCCTTCTAGACCTATCGGCTGCCTTTGACACTGTGAACCATCAGATCCTCCTCTCCACCCTCTCCGAGTTGGGCATCTCCGGTGCGGCCCACGCTTGGATTGCGTCCTACCTGACAGGTCGCTCCTACCAGGTGGCGTGGCGAGAATCTGTCTCCTCGCCACGCGCTCTCACCACTGGTGTCCCCCAGGGCTCTGTTCTAGGCCCTCTCCTATTCTCGCTATACACCAAGTCACTTGGCTCTGTCATAACCTCACATGGTCTCTCCTATCATTGCTATGCAGACGACACACAATTAATCTTCTCCTTTCCCCCTTCTGATGACCAGGTGGCGAATCGCATCTCTGCATGTCTGGCAGACATATCAGTGTGGATGACGGATCACCACCTCAAGCTGAACCTCGGCAAGATGGAGCTGCTCTTCCTCCCGGGGAAGGACTGCCCGTTCCATGATCTCGCCATCACGGTTGACAACTCCATTGTTTCCTCCTCCCAGAGCGCTAAGAACCTTGGCGTGATCCTGGACAACACCCTGTCGTTCTCAACTAACATCAAGGCGGTGGCCCGTTCCTGTAGGTTCATGCTCTACAACATCCGCAGAGTACGCCCCTGCCTCACACAGGAAGCGGCGCAGGTCCTAATCCAGGCACTTGTCATCTCCCGTCTGGATTACTGCAACTCGCTGTTGGCTGGGCTCCCTGCCTGTGCCATTAAACCCCTACAACTCATCCAGAACGCCGCAGCCCGTCTGGTGTTCAACCTTCCCAAGTTCTCTCACGTCACCCCGCTCCTCCGCTCTCTCCACTGGCTTCCAGTTGAAGCTCGCATCCGCTACAAGACCATGGTGCTTGCCTACGGAGCTGTGAGGGGAACGGCACCGCAGTACCTCCAGGCTCTGATCAGGCCCTACACCCAAACAAGGGCACTGCGTTCATCCACCTCTGGCCTGCTCGCCTCCCTACCACTGAGGAAGTACAGTTCCCGCTCAGCCCAGTCTAAACTGTTCGCTGCTCTGGCCCCCCAATGGTGGAACAAACTCCCTCACGACGCCAGGACAGCGGAGTCAATCACCACCTTCCGGAGACACCTGAAACCCCACCTCTTCAAGGAATACCTAGGATAGGATAAAGCAATCCTTCTCACCCCCCCCCCCCCTTAAATGATTTAGATGTACTATTGTAAAGTGGCTGTTCCACTGGATGTCAGAAGGTGAATTCACCAATTTGTAAGTCGCTCTGGATAAGAGCGTCTGCTAAATGACTTAAATGTAATGTAAAAATATTTAAGGGCCATATTTAAAGGCCATATTTAAAGGCCATATTTAAAGGGCCATATTTAAAGGGCCATATTTAAAGAGGCATATTTTAGGGCCATATTTAAAGGGATGGTAAATGCTGCAGATGTGTTGGCTCAATTGGAAATTGCCTTTAAAAGCCAACCGCCACATTGTCGACTATCCACGGTTGGACTGAATCCCGACCAAAGCCATGAGCATCAACTCCGGTACTATGAGAGACAACCTCTCCAAAGTACTGTAGCTTCAATGATTAACCTCTCCTATTGTAATTAGGCAGAAAACACAAACAAACATGACTTACAATCTGTGCCACCATCTCTCTCTCTCTCTCTCTCTCTCTCTCTCCCTCTCTCTCTCCCCCTCCCTCTCTCCCTCTCTCTCTCTCTCTCCCTCCCGCCGTCCCTCCCTCTCTCCCCCTCCCTCCCTCTCTCCCTCTCTCCCTCTCTCTCTCCTTCCCTCTCTCTCTCTTCCTCCCTCTCTCCCTCTCTCTCTCTTCCTCCCTCTCTCCCTCTCCCTCCCTTCCTCTCTCCCTCTCTCTCCCTCCCTCCCTCTCTCTCTCTCTCTCCCTCTCCCTCTCTTCCTCTCTCCCTCTCTCTCTCTCCCTCCCTCCCTCCCTCTCTCTCCCTCCCTCTCTCCCTCCCTCCCTCCCTCTCTCTCCCCCCCCCTCTCTCCCTCCCTCCCTCCCTCTCTCTCTCTCCCTCTCTCTCTCCGTCCCTCCCTCCCCTCTCTCCCTCCCCTCTCTCCCCCTCCCTCCCTCCCTCTCTCCCTCTTCCTCCCTCTCTCTCTCTCCCCCTCCCCCTCTCCCCCTCCCCCTCTCTCTCCCTCCCTCCGTCCCTCTCTCCCTCTCTCTCCCTCCCTCCGTCCCTCTCTCTCTCTCTCCCTCCCTCTCTCTCCCTCCCTCTCTCTCTCCCCCTCTCTCTCCCCCTCTCTCTCCCCCTCTCTCTCCCCCTCTCTCTCTCTCTCCCTTGACTTGGCTGCTGTGATTTGACAGACACAACCAATTAAAGTGAGCCAGTTGAGACATCCATACATCCACTGAAGTGAAACTCTGTTCAGTCAGAGCAAGAGACAAACTAATCTTCATTTATAGAGAACGCTGCCAGGCCTTCAATTCCTCCTTCATAACAAACAACACGTCTCAATCAGAAATACATGCTTTGCTTTGTGTCTATCTGTGTGTGTGTGTGTGTGTGTGCAGTGTGTTGGGCATCAACAGAGAGGTAGATGGACCAAAGCAAGCTGATTTGGCCCCGGAGGGGGAGATGGAGAGAAAGAGAGAGATGGAGAGAAAGAGAGAGATGGAGAGAAAGAGAGAGGGAGAACCAGGTGAGAGATGGATAGAAAGAGAGGGAGAAACAGGGAGAGATGGAGAGAAAGCGAGGGAGAAACAGGGAGAGATGGAGAGAATGAGAGAGATGGAGAGAAAGAGAGGGAGAAACAGGGAGAGATGGAGAGAAAGGGAGGGAGAAACAGGGAGAGATGGAGAGAAAGGGAGGGAGAAACAGGGAGAGATGGAGAGAAAGAGAGAGGGAGAAACAGGGAGAGATGGAGACAGACAGACCCACCTCTCTACAGGGTCTCTGAGCATGAACCAAGCTTTATGCTGAAGGGTTAGTAGCAGTAGTAGTAGTAGTAATATAGTAGTAGTAGTATCAGTAGTATCAGTAGTAGTATAGTAGTAGTAGTATAGTAGTAGTAGCAGTAGTAGTAGTAGTAATATAGTAGTAGTAGTATCAGTAGTATCAGTAGAAGTATAGTAGTAGTATCAGTAGCAGTAGTAGTAGTATCAGTAGCAAAAGTAGTAGTAGTATCAGTAGTGTCAGTAGTAGTAGTATAGTAGTAGTAGTATCAGTAGTATCAGTAGTAGTATAGCAATAGTAGTATAGTAGTATCAGTAGTAGTATCGTAGTAGTAGTATAGTAGTAGTAGTATCAGTAGTACCGGTAGAAGTAGTATAGTAGTAGTAGTATAGTAGTAGTAGTATCAGTAGTAGTTTAGTAGTAGTAGTAGTATCAGTAGTATTATAGTAGTAGTAGTAGTAGTAGTAGTAGTATCAGTAGTATCAGTAGTATCAGTAGCAGTAGTAGGTATAGTAATAGTAGTAGTAGTAGTAGTAGTATAGCAGTAGTAGCATAGCAGTAGTAGCATAGTAGTAGTAGTAGTATTAATAGTAATAGTAGTAGTAGTAGTAGTATAGCAGTAGTAGTAGCAGTATTAATAATAGCAGCAGTAGTAGCAGTAGTAGTAGTAGTATTAATAGTACTAGCAGTAGTGGCAGTAGCAGTAGTATAGTAGTAGTATTAATAGTAGTAGTAGTAGTATTAATAGTAATAGTAGTAGTAGTAGTATAGCAGTAGTATTAATAGTAATAGTAGTAGCAGCGGCAGTAGTAGTAGTAGTACTAGTAGTAGTAGTAATATTATTATTATTATTAGTAGTATAGTAGTAGCATTAGCAGTAGTAGTAGAAGTAGTAGTAGTATAGCAGCAGTGGTATAGTAGTAGTTGTAGTATGAACAGTACCAGTAGAAGTAGCAGTAGTAATAGTACCACTACACCACCAGCAGCAGCAGCAGCAGCAGCAGCAGCAGTATAGCAGTAGCAGTAGTATTAATAGTAATAGCAGTAGTATCAGTAGCAGCAGTAATATTAGTAGTAATATTAGTAGTATAGCAGCAGCAGCAGCAGTAGCAGCAGCAGTACAGCAGCAGTAGCAGCAGTAGTAGTATTAGTAGCAGCAGCAGCAGTATAGTAGTAGTAGTAGTGTTAATAGTAACAGCAGCAGCAGCAGTAGCAGCAATGGCAGTAGCAGTATTGATTGTAGCAGCAGCAGCAATTGTAGCAGCAGTAGTATTAATAGTAACAGCAGCAGCAGTAGTATTACTTGTACTAGTAGTAGTAGTAGTAATGGTAGTAGCAGTATAAATAGTAGTAGTAGCAGTAGTAGTATTAATAGTAATAGCAGCAGCAATGGTAGTAGTAGCAGTAGTAATGGCAGTAGTCGTATTGATAGTAGTAGTAGTATTAATTGTAGTAGCAGTAGTAGTAGCAGTAGTAGTAGGAGGAGTAGTAGTAGTAGTAGTAGCAGCAGTAGTAGTATTAATAGTAATAGTAGTAGTAGTAGTATTAGTAGTAGTAGTAGTAGTAGCAGTATTAATAGTAATAGTAGTAGTAGTATTACCAGCAATAGTAATAGCAGCAGCAGTAGTATTAGTAGTAGCAGCAGCAGTATTAATAGCAACAGCAGCAGCATCAGCAGCAGCAGTAGTAGCAGTAGCAGTAGCACAGTAGTAGTAGTAATAGTAGTAGTAGCAGTAGTAATGGCAGCAGCAGTAGTAATTGCAGTAGTAGTAGTAGTATTAATAGTAATAGTAGCAGCAGTATTACTTGTACTGGCAGCAGCAGTAATGGCAGCAGCAGCAGTGGCAGCAGCAGCAGTATTATTATAGAAGTAGCAGCAGTAGTAGTATTAGTATAGCAGCAGTAGCAGTATAGCAGCAGTAGCAGCAGCAGTATTAATAGCAACAGCAGCAGTATCAGTAGCAGCAGTACAGCAGTAGTATTAGCAGTAGTAGTATTAGCAGCAGCAGTATAGCAGCAGCAGTATTAATAGTAATAGCAGCAGTAGTAGTATAGTAGTAGTAGCAGTAGTAGTAGTATTAGTAGTAGCAGCAGCAGTATTAATAGTAACAGTAGCAGCAGCAGCAGCAGCAGCAGCAGCAATGGTAGTAGTAGTATTAATTGTAGCAGTAGTATTATTAATAGTAATGGCAGTAGTATCAGTAGTAGTAGTAGTAGTAGTAGTAGTATAGCAGTAGTAGTAATAGTAGCAGTAGTAATGGTAGTAGTAGTAGTAATTGCAGTAGTAGTAGCAGTATTAATAGTAATAGCAGCAGTAGTATTACTTGTACTGGCAGCAGCAGTAATGGTAGCAGTAGCAGTGGTAGTAGCAGCAGCAGTATATTTTATAGTAGTAGTAGCAGCAGTGGTATTAGTATAGCAGTAGCAGCAGCAGTACAGCAGCAGCAGCAGCAGTAGTATTAATAGTAACAGCAGCAGTATCAGCAGCAGCAGTAGCAGCAGTAGTAGCAGCAGCAGTATTAGCAGCAGCAGTATAGCAGCAGTATTAATAGTAACAGCAACAGCAGCAGCACAGCAGCAGTAGCAGTAGCAGTAGTATTAGTAGTAGCAGTAGTAGTATTAATAGTAACAGCAGTAGTAGCAGTAGTAGCAGCAGCAGCAATGGCAGCAGCAGTAGTAATTGTAGTAGCAGCAGTAGTATTAATAGTAATGGTAGCAGCAGTAGTAATTGCAGTAGCAGCAGTAGTATTAATAGTAATAGTAGCAGTAGTATTAATTGTACTACTAGTAGTAGTAGTAGTAATGGTAGTAGTAGTAGTAGTATTACTTGTACTAGCAGTAGCAGTAGTAGTAATGGTAGTAGTAGTATTAATAGTAGTAGTAGTATTAA
>NC_088235.1:7703855-7711355 GCF_036934945.1 Oncorhynchus masou masou
GTACTAGATGTAGTCGTATTAATAGCAGTTACAGTACCTCTCCACAGGGTCTCTGAGCATGTAGTAGTATTAATAGTAGTGGTAGTAGTACTAGATGTAGTAGTATTAATAGCAGTTACAGTACCTCTCCACAGGGTCTCTGAGCATCACGATGAACCTTGCGTCAGGCTGAAGCGTGTGGATAAAGTCCTGGATGAGGAAGGGTGGCTCCGCCTCCGCCTCAGTCGAGTTGTCATAGAAATACGCCCAGGCATTGTTGTCCCACATGGTGGACGCACTGGCCTCTCCTGGAACACAAACAAACACACACACACACGGTTTATTGATTTGCATAAACAAGACAAAGGAAGTAACATGAATACATATATATATATATATATATATAAATAATATATTTTTTTAAATCTGGTGTTCTGGGCATCCCGAGTGGTGCAGCGGTCTAAGGTACTGCATCGCAGTGCTTGATGCGTCACTACAGACCCGGGTTCGGTCCCAGGCTGTGTCACAACCGGCTGTGATCGGGAATCCCATAGGGCGGCACACAATTGACCCAGTGCCGTCTGGGTTAGGGGAAGGTTTGACCGGGGTTTTACTTGGTTAACTGCGCTCTAGCGACTCCTTGTGGTGGGCCGGGGCGCCTGCAAGCTGTCTTCAGATGGACTGCGTTTCCAATGACACATTGGTGCGACTGGCTTCCGGGTTAAGCGGGCTACAACCCCAGGACACTTCAATCACAGGACACTACAATCCCAGGACACTACAATCCAGCACTGTATTGGGTTGTCACGGATACCCTGACAAAATGGCTGCATCATCAGGAAAGGGACATCCTAAAAATGTACCTTCTGCATTTAACCCAATCTCTCTGAATCAGAGAGGGGTGGGGGGGGCTGCCTTAACCCAACCTCTCTGAATCAGAGAGGGGTGGGGGGTCTGCCTTAACCCAACCTCTCTGAATCAGAGAGGGGTGGGGGGGGCTGCCTTAACCCAACCTCTCTGAATCAGAGAGGGGTGGGGGGGGCTGCCTTAACCCAACCTCTCTGAATCAGAGAGGGGGGGGGGGGCTGCCTTAACCCAACCTCTCTGAATCAGTGAGTAGTGGGGGGGGGGCTGCCTTAACCCAACCTCTCTGAATCAGTGAGTAGTGGGGGGGGCTGCCTTAACCCAACCTCTCTGAATCAGAGAGGGGTGGGGGGGGCTGACTTAACCCAACCTCTCTGAATCAGAGAGGGGTGGGGGGGGCTGCCTTAACCCAACCTCTCTGAATCAGAGAGGGGTGGGGGGCTGACTTAACCCAACCTCTCTGAATCAGAGAGGGGTGGGGGGCTGACTTAACCCAACCTCTCTGAATCAGAGAGGGGTGGGGGGCTGCCTTAACCCAACCTCTCTGAATCAGAGAGGGGGGGGGGCTGACTTAACCCAACCTCTCTGAATCAGAGAGGGGTGGGGGGGGGCTGACTTAACCCAACCTCTCTGAATCAGAGAGGGGTGGGGGGGGGCTGCCTTAACCCAACCTCTCTGAATCAGAGAGGGGGGTGGGGGGCTGCCTTGACCCAATCTCTCTGAATCAGAGAGGGGGGTGGGGGGCTTAATCCACTTCCAAAGGTGTTTTAATATGATATTAGAGGAGTGTTTCCTATGTTGATGATATTAGAGGAGTGTTTCCTATGATGATGATATTAAAGGAGTGTTTCCTATGATGATGATATTAAAGGAGTGTTTCCTATGTTGATGATATTAAAGGAGTGTTTCCTATGTTGATGATATTAGAGGAGTGTTTCCTATGTTGATGATATTAGAGGAGTGTTTCCTATGTTGATGATATTAGAGGAGTGTTTCCTATGTTGATGATATTAGAGGAGTGTTTCCTATGTTGATGATATTAGAGGAGTGTTTCCTATGTTGATGATATTAGAGGAGTGTTTCCTATGATGATGTTGTGTTGACATTAAAGGTTTTTTACCTATGATGATGTTGTGTTGCTCTGGGGCTCCTGAGTGGGCGTTTCCCATCAGGTTGTCTTGGATCTGATAGGCTGCCAGGTCAAACAGATCCAAATAGTCTTCCACTGGGTAACGGTCATGGAACCCCTCACTCAGACGGATTATACCTGGAGGGAGGGAGGGAGACAGGGAGGGAGGAGAGAGGGAGGAAGGGAGGGTTTAGAGATGGAGGGAGGGAGGGAGGGAGACAGGGAGGGAGGAGAGAGGGAGGAAGGGAGGGATTAGAGATGGAGGGAGGGAGGGAGGGAGGAGAGAGGGAGGAGAGAGGGATGGAGGGAGGAGAGAGCGAGGGAGGGAGGAGAGAGGGGTGGAGGGAGGAGAGAGCGAGGGTGAGGGAGGGAGGAGAGAGGGAGAGGGGGAGGGAGGAGAGAGGGAGGGAGGGAGAGGGAGGAGAGAGAAAGGGAGGGAGAGAGGGAGGGAGGAGAGAGGGGGAGGGAGGGAGAGAGGGAGGAGAGAGGGAGGGAGAGAGAGAGAGCGAGGAAGGAAGGGAGAGAGAGAGGAAGGAAGGAGAGAGAGAGGAAGGAAGGGAGAGAGAGAGGGGGGAGGGGAGAGGGAGGAGGGGAGAGAGGGAGGGAGGGAGAGAGAGGGGGAGGGGAGAGGGAGGGATTAGAGATGGAGGGAGGGAGGGAGGAGAGAGGGAGGAGAGAGGGATGGAGGGAGGAGAGAGCGAGGGAGGGAGGAGAGAGGGGTGGAGGGAGGAGAGAGCGAGGGTGAGGGAGGGAGGAGAGAGGGAGAGGGGGAGGGAGGGAGGGAGAGGGAGGGAGAGAGGGGGAGGGAGGAGAGAGCGAGAGAGGAAGGAGGGGAGATGGCGCGTGGGGAGACGGAGGGAGGGAGGGAGGGGGGAGGGAGGGAGGGAGGGAGGGAGGGAGGGAGGGAGGGAGGGAGGGAGGGAGGGAGGGAGGGAGGAGAGGGAGGAGAGAGAGAGGGAGGGAGGGGGGGGAGGGGGAGGGGAGGGGAGGGGAGAGGAGAGGGAGGGAGAGAGAGAGAGAGGGAGAGAGGGGGGACAGGGGGAAGGGAGAGCGGGGAGGGGGGAGGGAGAGAGGGGAGAAGAAGGGAGGAGAGGGGGAGAGAGGAAGGAGAGAGAGAGAGGGAGAGAGAGAGAGAGAGAGGGAGGAAGGAAGGGAGAGAGAGAGGGGGGAGAGGGAGGAGGGGAGAGAGGGAGGGAGAGAGAGAGGGAGGGAACGGAGAGAGAACGATAGACAAAGAATGACGGAGAGAGAGAAACAGAAACAGAAAAAAGAGGGAGAAAGCAACATTAGGAAATGTCTCCTCTCAAGTCCTTCATAGATACTAAAACCACTCAGCCTGTCTACAGTGTTAGTCCAGGTCAAAGCACTAGCTGACATGTTGTGCTTCACGTAAACCCACAGGGTCAGCTTGGTCTATACAGCTACATGTTGTGTTTCACGTAAACCCACAGGGTCAGCTTGGTCTATACAGCTACATGTTGTGTTTCACGTAAACCCACAGGGTCAGCTTGATCTATACAGCTACATGTTGAGCTTCACATAAACCCACAGGGTCAGCTTGATCTATACAGCTACATGTTGAGCTTCACATAAACCCACAGGGTCAGCTTGATCTATACAGGTACATGTTGTGTTTCTCGTAAACCCACAGGGTCAGCTTGATCTATACAGGTACATGTTGAGTTTCACGTAAACCCACAGGGTCAGCTTGATCTATACAGGTACATGTTGTGCTTCACATAAACCCACAGGGTCAGCTTGATCTATACAGGTACATGTTGTGCTTTACGTAAACCCACAGGGTCAGCTTGATCTATACAGCTACATGTTGTGTTTCTCGTAAACACACAGGGTCAGCTTGATCTATACAGCTGCATGTTGTGCTTCACGTAAACCCACAGGGTCAGGTTGATCTATACAGGTACATGTTGTGCTTCATGTAAACCCACAGGGTCAGCTTGACCTATACAGCTACATGTTGTGCTTCACATAAACCCACAGGGTCAGCTTGATCTATACAGCTACATGTTGTGCTTCACGTAAACCCACAGGGTCAGCTTGATCTATACAGCTACATGTTGTGCTTCACATAAACCCACAGGGTCAGCTTGATCTATACAGCTACATGTTGTGCTTCACATAAACCCACAGGGTCAGCTTGATCTATACAGGTACATGTTGTGCTTCACATAAACCCACAGGGTCAGCTTGATCTATACAGCTACATGTTGTGCTTCACGTAAACCCACAGGGTCAGCTTGGTCTATACTTGTACATGTTGTGCTTCACGTAAACCCACAGGGTCAGCTTGGTCTATACAGGTAAATGTTGAGCTTCACGTAAACCCACAGGGTCAGCTTTATCTATACAGGTACATGTTGTTCTTCACATAAACCCACAGGGTCAGCTTGGTCTATACAGGTACATGTTGTTCTTTACATAAACCCACAGGGTCAGCTTGATCTATACAGCTACATGTTGTGCTTCACGTAAACCCACAGGGTCAGCTTGATCTATACAGGTACATGTTGTGCTTCACGTAAACCCACAGGGTCAGCTTGATCTATACAGGTACATGTTGTGCTTCACGTAAACCCACAGGGTCAGCTTGATCTATACAGCTACATGTTGTGCTTCACATAAACCCACAGGGTCAGCTTGATCTATACAGGTACATGTTGAGCTTCACGTAAACCCACAGGGTCAGCTTGATCTATACAGGTACATGTTGGCCTTCACATAAACCCTCAGGGTCAGCTTGATCTATACAGGTACATGTTGTTCTTCACATAAACCCACAGGGTCAGCTTGGTCTATACAGGTAAATGTTGAGCTTCACGTAAACCCACAGGGTCAGCTTTATCTATACAGGTACATGTTGTTCTTCACATAAACCCACAGGGTCAGCTTGGTCTATACAGGTACATGTTGTTCTTTACATAAACCCACAGGGTCAGCTTGATCTATACAGCTACATGTTGTGCTTCACGTAAACCCACAGGGTCAGCTTGATCTATACAGGTACATGTTGTGCTTCACGTAAACCCACAGGGTCAGCTTGATCTATACAGGTACATGTTGTGCTTCACGTAAACCCACAGGGTCAGCTTGATCTATACAGGTACATGTTGTGCTTCACGTAAACCCACAGGGTCAGCTTGATCTATACAGCTACATGTTGTGCTTCACATAAACCCACAGGGTCAGCTTGATCTATACAGGTACATGTTGAGCTTCACGTAAACCCACAGGGTCAGCTTGATCTATACAGGTACATGTTGTGCTTCACGTAAACCCACAGGGTCAGCTTGATCTATACAGGTACATGTTGTGCTTCACATAAACCCACAGGGTCAGCTTGATCTATACAGGTACATGTTGTGCTTCACGTAAACCCACAGGGTCAGCTTGACCTATACAGCTACATGTTGTGCTTCACATAAACCCACAGGGTCAGCTTTATCAATACAGCTAAATGTTGTGTTTCTCGTAAACCCACAGGGTCAACTTGATCTATACAGGTACATGTTGTTCTTCACATAAACCCACAGGGTCAGCTTGATCTATACAGCTACATGTTGTGCTTCACATAAACCCACAGGGTCAGCTTGGTCTATACAGGTACATGTTGTGTTTCTCGTAAACCCACAGGGTCAGCTTGATCTATACAGCTACATGTTGTGCTTCACATAAACCCTCAGGGTCAGCTTGATCTATACAGCTACATGTTGAGCTTCACATAAACCCACAGGGTCAGCTTGATCTATACAGCTACATGTTGAGCTTCACATAAACCCACAGGGTCAGCTTGATCTATACAGCTACATGTTGTGCTTCACATAAACCCACAGGGTCAGCTTGATCTATACAGGTACACGTTGAGCTTCACATAAACCCACAGGGTCAGCTTGATCTATACAGGTACATGTTGTGCTTCACGTAAACCCACAGGGTCAGCTTGATCTATACAGCTACATGTTGTGTTTCTTGTCACAGTGAAACAGAAGTACCAGACTGTAGCCTGAGCGCCGCAGGGCCAGGTGACATTACTGTTTCACTGTTGTCAAAAGACTGACATGATTATACACCTAGGCTGTGTTCCAAATGGAATCCTTTTCCCCTAGCTAGTGCACTACTTTTCCCCTGGGTAGTGCACTACTTTTGACATTTGGGAGAAATACATACAGTATAACACTAGAGTTAGTTTTCCTTAGAGGCCGAGCTCAGAATGAGAGGCTTTAATACAGTATAACACTACAGTTAGTTTCACCAGGATTAGAGGCTGAGCTCAGAATGAGAGGCTTTAATACAGTATAACACTACAGTTAGTTTCACCAGGATTAGAGGCTGAGCTCAGAATGAGAGGCTTTAATACAGTATAACACTACAGTTAGTTTCCCCCAGGATTAGAGGCCGAGCTCAGAATGAGAGTCTTTAATACAGTATAACACTACAGTTAGTTTTCCTTAGAGGCTGAGCTCAGAATGAGAGGCTTTAATACAGTATAACACTACAGTTAGTTTCCCCCAGGATTAGAGGCTGAGCTCAGAATGAGAGGCTTTAATACAGTATAACACTACAGTTAGTTTCCCCCAGGATTAGAGGCCGAGCTCAGAATGAGAGGCTTTAATACAGTATAACACTACAGTTAGTTTTCGACCAGGATTAGAGGCCGAGCTCAGAATGAGAGGCTTTAATACAGTATAACACTACAGTTAGTTTCCCCCAGGATTAGAGGCTGAGCTCAGAATGAGAGGCTTTAATACAGTATAACACTACAGTTAGTTTTCCTTAGAGGCCGAGCTCAGAATGAGAGGCTTTAATACAGTATAACACTACAGTTAGTTTCCCCCAGGATTAGAGGCTGAGCTCAGAATGAGAGGCTTTAATACAGTATAACACTACAGTTAGTTTTCCTTAGAGGCTGAGCTCAGAATGAGAGGCTTTAATACAGTATAACACTACAGTTAGTTTTCACCAGGATTAGAGGCTGAGCTCAGAATGAGAGGCTTTAATACAGTATAACACTACAGTTAGTTTTCCCCAGGATTAGAGGCTGAGCTCAGAATGAGAGACTTTAATACAGTATAACACTACAGTTAGTTTTCCTTAGAGGCCGAGCTCAGAATGAGAGGCTTTAATACAGTATAACACTACAGTTAGTTTTCACCAGGATTAGAGGCTGAGCTCAGAATGAGAGACTTTAATACAGTATAACACTACAGTTAGTTTTCCTTAGAGGCCGAGCTCAGAATGAGAGGCTTTAATACAGTATAACACTACAGTTAGTTTCCCCCAGGATTAGAGGCTGAGCTCAGAATGAGAGGCTTTAATACAGTATAACACTACAGTTAGTTTCCCCCAGGATTAGAGGCCGAGCTCAGAATGAGAGGCTTTAATACAGTATAACACTACAGTTAGTTTTCAACAGGATTAGAGGCCGAGCTCAGAATGAGAGGCTTTAATACAGTATAACACTACAGTTAGTTTTCGACCAGGATTAGAGGCCGAGCTCAGAATGAGAGGCT
>NC_088235.1:7716355-7723855 GCF_036934945.1 Oncorhynchus masou masou
CTGAGTAATGACGACTGGGGCCTACTGTATCAGGAAAGAAAACAGCTCTGAGTAATGACGACTGGGGCCTACTGTCCCCGGAAAGAAAAAAGCTCTGAGTAATGACGACTGGGGCCTACTGTATCAGGAAAGAAAACAGCTCTGAGTAATGATGACTGGGGCCTACTGTCCCCGGAGAGAAAACAGCTCTGAGTAATGACGACTGGGGCCTACTGTATCCCGAAAGAAAACAGCTCTGAGTAATGACGACTGGGGCCTACTGTCCCCGGAGAGAAAACAGCTCTGAGTAATGACGACTGGGGCCTACTGTCCCCGGAGAGAAAACAGCTCTGAGTAATGACGACTGGGGCCTACTGTATCAGGAAAGAAAACAGCTCTGAGTAATGATGACTGGGGCCTACTGTCCCCGGAGAGAAAACAGCTCTGAGTAATGACGACTGGGGCCTACTGTCCCCGGAGAGAAAACAGCTCTGAGTAATGACGACTGGGGCCTACTGTCCCTGGAAAGAAAACAGCTCTGAGTAATGACGACTGGGGCCTACTGTATCAGGAAAGAAAACAGCTCTGAGTAATGACGACTGGGGCCTACTGTCCCCGGAAAGAAAACAGCTCTGAGTAATGACGACTGGGGCCTACTGTATCCCGAAAGAAAACAGCACTGAGTAATGACGACTGGGGCCTACTGTCCCCGGAAAGAAAACAGCTCTGAGTAATGACGACTGAGGCCTACTGTATGTAGCACCATAACCTTGAAAAAAAACTAGTAAAATACCCTGTAAAATCCCTTGTAAAATACCTTGTCAAATACCCTGTAAAATACCCTGTAAAACACCCTGTAAAACACCCTGTAAAACACCCTGTAAAATACCCTGTAAAATACCCTGTAAAACACCCTGTAAAATACCCTGTAAAATACCCTGTAAAATACCCTGTATTTGTGACCGTGTGTGTTTGTGACCGTGTGTGTTTGTTACTGTGTGTGTTTGTGACCGTGTGGGTTTGTGACCGTGTGTGTTTGTGACCGTGTGTGTTTGTTACTGTGTTTGTTTGTGACCGTGTGTGTTTGTGACTATGTGTGTGTGTTTGTGACTGTGTGTGTTTGTGACCGTGTGTGTTTGTGACCGTGTGTGTTTGTGACCGTGTGTGTTTGTGACCGTGTGTGTTTGTGACCGTGTGTGTTTGTGGCCATGTGTGTTTGTGACTGTGTGTGTTTGTGACTGTGTGTGTTTGTGAATGTGTGTTTGTGACTGTGTGTGTGTTTGTGACCGTGTGTGTTTGTGACCGTGTGTGTTTGTGACCGTGTGTGACCGTGTGTGACCGTGTGTGACCGTGTGTGTTTGTGACCGTGTGTGTTTGTGACCGTGTGTGTTTGTGACCGTGTGTGTTTGTGACTGTGTGTGTTTGTGACCATGTGTGTTTGTGACTGTGTGTGTTTGTGACTGTGTGTGTGTTTGTGACCGTGTGTGTTTGTGACCGTGTGTGTTTGTGACCGTGTGTGTTTGTGACCGTGTGTGTTTGTGACTGTTTGTGACCGTGTGTGTTTGTGACTGTGTGTGTTTGTGACCGTGTGTGTGTTTGTGACTGTGTGTGTTTGTGACCGTGTGTGTTTGTGACCGTGTGTGTGTTTGTGACCGTGTGTGTGTTTGTGACCGTGTGTGTGTTTGTGACCGTGTGTGTGTTTGTGACCGTGTGTGTTTGTTACCGTGTGTGTGTGTGTGTGTGTTTGTGACTGTGTGTGTTTGTGACCGTGTGTGTTTGTGACCGTGTGTGTGTTTGTGACCGTGTGTGTGTTTGTGACCGTGTGTGTGTTTGTGACCGTGTGTGTGTTTGTGACCGTGTGTGTTTGTTACCGTGTGTGTGTGTGTGTGTGTTTGTGACTGTGTGTGTTTGTGACCGTGTGTGTTTGTGACCGTGTGTGTGTTTGTGACCGTGTGTGTTTGTGACCGTGTGTGTTTGTGACCGTGTGTGTTTGTGACCGTGTGTGTGTTTGTGACCGTGTGTGTGTTTGTGACCGTGTGTGTGTCTCCTATCTCTCCAGTAAAACTCACCAAACCTCTTCCTGGTCCACCAGTAAAACTCACCAAACCTCTTCCTGGTCCACCAGTAAAACTCACCAAACCTCTTCCTGGTCCACCAGTAAAACTCACCAAACCTCTTCCTGGTCCACCAGTAAAACTCACCAAACCTCTTCCTGGTCCACCAGTAAAACTCACCAAACCTCTTCCTGGTCCACCAGTAAAACTCACCAAACCTCTTCCTGGTCCACCAGTAAAACTCACCAAACCTCTTCCTGGTCCACCAGTAAAACTCACCAAACCTCTTCCTGGTCCACCAGTAAAACTCACCAAACCTCTTCCTGGTCCACCAGTAAAACTCACCAAACCTCTTCCTGGTCCACCAGTAAAACTCACCAAACCTCTTCCTGGTCCACCAGTAAAACTCACCAAACCTCTTCCTGGTCCACCAGTAAAACTCACCAAACCTCTTCCTGGTCCACCAGTAAAACTCACCAAACCTCTTCCTGGTCCACCAGTAAAACTCACCAAACCTCTTCCTGGTCCACCAGTAAAACTCACCAAACCTCTTCCTGGTCCACCAGTAAAACTCACCAAACCTCTTCCTGGTCCACCAGTAAAACTCACCAAACCTCTTCCTGGTCCACCAGTAAAACTCACCAAACCTCTTCCTGGTCCACCAGTAAAACTCACCAAACCTCTTCCTGGTCCACCAGTAAAACTCACCAAACCTCTTCCTGGTCCACCAGTAAAACTCACCAAACCTCTTCCTGGTCCACCACCAAACCTCTTCCTGGTAAAACTCACCAAACCTCTTCCTGGTCCACCAGTAAAACTCACCAAACCTCTTCCTGGTCCACCAGTAAAACTCACCAAACCTCTTCCTGGTCCACCAGTAAAACTCACCAAACCTCTTCCTGGTCCACCAGTGAATCTCACCAAACTTCTTCCTGGTCCACCAGTAAAACTCACCAAACCTCTTCCTGGTCCACCAGTGAAACTCACCAAACCTCTTCCTGGTCCACCAGTAAAACTCACCAAACCTCTTCCTGGTCCACCAGTAAAACTCACCAAACCTCTTCCTGGTCCACCAGTAAAACTCACCAAACCTCTTCCTGGTCCACCAGTAAAACTCACCAAACCTCTTCCTGGTCCACCAGTAAAACTCACCAAACCTCTTCCTGGTCCACCAGTAAAAAAACTGGTCAGTAAAACCAAACCTCTTCCTGGTCCACCAGTAAAACTCACCAAACCTCTTCCTGGTCCACCAGTAAAACTCACCAAACCTCTTCCTGGTCCACCAGTAAAACTCACCAAACCTCTTCCTGGTCCACCAGTAAAACTCACCAAACCTCTTCCTGGTCCACCAGTAAAACTCACCAAACCTCTTCCTGGTCCACCAGTAAAACTCCTGGTCCACCAGTAAAACTCACCAAACCTCTTCCTGGTCCACCAGTAAAAAACTGGTCACCAAACCTCTTCCTGGTCCACCAGTAAAACTCACCAAACCTCTTCCTGGTCCACCAGTAAAACTCACCAAACCTCTTCCTGGTCCACCAGTAAAACTCACCAAACCTCTTCCTGGTCCACCAGTAAAACTCACCAAACCTCTTCCTGGTCCACCAGTAAAACTCACCAAACCTCTTCCTGGTCCACCAGTAAAACTCAAACCTCTTCCTGGTCCAAAGTAAAACTCTCTTCCTGGTCCACCAGTAAAACTCACCAAACCTCTTCCTGGTCCACCAGTAAAACTCACCAAACCTCTTCCTGGTCCACCAGTAAAACTCACCAAACCTCTTCCTGGTCCACCAGTAAAACTCACCAAACCTCTTCCTGGTCCACCAGTAAAACTCACCAAACCTCTTCCTGGTCCACCAGTAAAACTCACCAAACCTCTTCCTGGTCCACCAGTAAAACTCACCAAACCTCTTCCTGGTCCACCAGTAAAACTCACCAAACCTCTTCCTGGTCCACCAGTAAAACTCACCAAACCTCTTCCTGGTCCACCAGTAAAACTCACCAAACCTCTTCCTGGTCCACCAGTAAAACTCACCAAACCTCTTCCTGGTCCACCAGTAAAACTCACCAAACCTCTTCCTGGTCCACCAGTAAAACTCACCAAACCTCTTCCTGGTCCACCAGTAAAACTCACCAAACCTCTTCCTGGTCCACCAGTAAAACTCAAAACCTCTTCCTGGTCCACCAGTAAAACTCAAACCTCTTCCTGGTCCACCAGTAAAACTCACCAAACCTCTTCCTGGTCCACCAGTAAAACTCACCAGTAAAAACCTCTTCCTGGTCCACCAGTAAAACTCACCAAACCTCTTCCTGGTCCACCAGTAAAACTCACCAAACCTCTTCCTGGTCCACCAGTAAAACTCACCAAACCTCTTCCTGGTCCACCAGTAAAACTCACCAAACCTCTTCCTGGTCCACCAGTAAAACTCACCAAACCTCTTCCTGGTCCACCAGTAAAACTCACCAAACCTCTTCCTGGTCCACCAGTAAAACTCACCAAACCTCTTCCTGGTCCACCAGTAAAACTCACCAAACCTCTTCCTGGTCCACCAGTAAAACTCACTCACAAACCTCTTCCTGGTCCACCAGTAAAACTCACCAAACCTCTTCCTGGTCCACCAGTAAAACTCACCAGTAAAAACCTCTTCCTGGTCCACCAGTAAAACTCACCAAACCTCTTCCTGGTCCACCAGTAAAACTCACCAAACCTCTTCCTGGTCCACCAGTAAAACTCACCAAACCTCTTCCTGGTCCACCAGTAAAACTCACCAAACCTCTTCCTGGTCCACCAGTAAAACTCACCAAACCTCTTCCTGGTCCACCAGTAAAACTGGTCCACCAGTAAAAACCTCTTCCTGGTCCACCAGTAAAACTCACCAAACCTCTTCCTGGTCCACCAGTAAAACTCACCAAACCTCTTCCTGGTCCACCAGTAAAACTCACCAAACCTCTTCCTGGTCCACCAGTAAAACTCACCAAACCTCTTCCTGGTCCACCAGTAAAACTCACCAAACCTCTTCCTGGTCCACCAGTAAAACTCACCAAACCTCTTCCTGGTCCACCAGTAAAACTCACCAAACCTCTTCCTGGTCCACCAGTAAAACTCACCAAACCTCTTCCTGGTCCACCAGTAAAACTCACCAAACCTCTTCCTGGTCCACCAGTAAAACTCACCAAACCTCTTCCTGGTCCACCAGTAAAACTCACCAAACCTCTTCCTGGTCCACCAGTAAAACTCACCAAACCTCTTCCTGGTCCACCAGTAAACTCACCAAACCTCTTCCTGGTCCACCAGTAAAACTCACCAAACCTCTTCCTGGTCCACCAGTAAAACTCACCAAACCTCTTCCTGGTCCACCAGTAAAACTCACCAAACCTCTTCCTGGTCCACCAGTAAAACTCACCAAACCTCTTCCTGGTCCACCAGTCAAAACTGGTCCACCAGTAAAAACCTCTTCCTGGTCCACCAGTAAAACCTCTTCCTGGTCCACCAGTAAAACTCAAACCTCTTCCTGGTCCACCAGTAAAACTCACCAAACCTCTTCCTGGTCCACCAGTAAAACTCACCAAACCTCTTCCTGGTCCACCAGTAAAACTCACCAAACCTCTTCCTGGTCCACCAGTAAAACTCACCAAACCTCTTCCTGGTCCACCAGTAAAACTCACCTCTTCCTGGTCCACCAAACCTCTTCCTGGTCCACCAGTAAAACTCACCAAACCTCTTCCTGGTCCACCAGTAAAACTCACCAAACCTCTTCCTGGTCCACCAGTAAAACTCACCAAACCTCTTCCTGGTCCACCAGTAAAACTCACCAAACCTCTTCCTGGTCCACCAGTAAAACTCACCAAACCTCTTCCTGGTCCACCAGTAAAAAAACCTCTTCCTGGTCAGTAAAACTCACCAAACCTCTTCCTGGTCCACCAGTAAAACTCACCAAACCTCTTCCTGGTCCACCAGTAAAACTCACCAAACCTCTTCCTGGTCCACCAGTAAAACTCACCAAACCTCTTCCTGGTCCACCAGTAAAACTCACCAAACCTCTTCCTGGTCCACCAGTAAAACTCACCAAACCTCTTCCTGGTCCACCAGTAAAACTCACCAAACCTCTTCCTGGTCCACCAGTAAAACTCACCAAACCTCTTCCTGTAAAACTCACCAAACCTCTTCCTGGTCCACCAGTAAAACTCACCAAACCTCTTCCTGGTCCACCAGTAAAACTCACCAAACCTCTTCCTGGTCCACCAGTAAAACTCACCAAACCTCTTCCTGGTCCACCAGTAAAACTCACCAAACCTCTTCCTGGTCCACCAGTCACCAAACCTCTTCCTGGTCCACCAAACCTCTTCCTGGTCCACCAGTAAAACTCACCAAACCTCTTCCTGGTCCACCAGTAAAACTCACCAAACCTCTTCCTGGTCCACCAGTAAAACTCACCAAACCTCTTCCTGGTCCACCAGTAAAACTCACCAAACCTCTTCCTGGTCCACCAGTAAAACTCACCAAACCTCTTCCTGGTCCACCAGTAAAACTCACCAAACCTCTTCCTGGTCCACCAGTAAAACTCACCAAACCTCTTCCTGGTCCACCAGTAAAACTCACCAAACCTCTTCCTGGTCCACCAGTAAAACTCACCAAACCTCTTCCTGGTCCACCAGTAAAACTCACCAAACCTCTTCCTGGTCCACCAGTAAAAACCAAACCTCTTCCTGGTCCACCAGTAAAACTCACCAAACCTCTTCCTGGTCCACCAGTAAAACTCACCAAACCTCTTCCTGGTCCACCAGTAAAACTCACCAAACCTCTTCCTGGTCCACCAGTAAAACTCACCAAACCTCTTCCTGGTCCACCAGTAAAACTCACCAAACCTCTTCCTGGTCCACCAGTAAAACTCACCAAACCTCTTCCTGGTCCACCAGTAAAACTCACCAAACCTCTTCCTGGTCCACCAGTAAAACTCACCAAACCTCTTCCTGGTCCACCAGTAAAACTCACCAAACCTCTTCCTGGTCCACCAGTAAAACTCACCAAACCTCTTCCTGGTCCACCAGTAAAACTCACCAAACCTCTTCCTGGTCCACCAGTAAAACTCACCAAACCTCTTCCTGGTCCACCAGTAAAACTCACCAAACCTCTTCCTGGTCCACCAGTAAAACTCACCAAACCTCTTCCTGGTCCACCAGTAAAACTCACCAAACCTCTTCCTGGTCCACCAGTAAAACTCACCAAACCTCTTCCTGGTCCACCAGTAAAACTCACCAAACCTCTTCCTGGTCCACCAGTAAAACTCACCAAACCTCTTCCTGGTCCACCAGTAAAACTCACCAAACCTCTTCCTGGTCCACCAGTAAAACTCACCAAACCTCTTCCTGGTCCACCAGTAAAACTTCTTCCTGGTCCACCAGTAAAACTCACCAAACCTCTTCCTGGTCCACCAGTAAAACTCACCAAACCTCTTCCTGGTCCACC
>NC_088235.1:7731355-7766355 GCF_036934945.1 Oncorhynchus masou masou
CTGTCCATTAATCACGGTACTCCATTCTGTTTGTTTATGTTTTATCTGTCGGCCCCAGCCGCACTCAGTCTCTGTGTGTAATTAATCCGACCCTCTCTGCCTAGTCAACACCATTTTACCTGCTGTTGTTGTGCTAGCTGATTAGCTGTTGTTGTCTCACCTACTGTTTTAGCTACTGTTTTAGCTAGCTCTCCCATTCAACACCTGTGATTACTGTATGCCTCTCTCAAATGTCAATATGCCTTGTATACTGTTGTTCAGGTTAGTTATCATTGTTTTAGTTTACAATGGAACCCCTAATTCCACTCTCCATACCCCTGATACCTCCTTTGTCCCACCTCCCACACATGCGGTGGCCTCACCCATTACAACCAGCATGTCCAGAGATACAACCTCTCTCATCATCACCCAGTGCCTGGGCTTACCTCCGCTGTACCCGCACCCCACCATACCCCTGTCTGTGCATTATGCCCTGAATATATTCTACCATGCCCATAAATCTGCTCCTTTTATTCTTTGTCCCCAACGCTCTAGGCGACCTGTTTTGATAGCCTTTAGCCGCACCCTCATACAACTCCTCCTCTATTCCACGGGTGATGTGGAGGTAAACCCAGGCCCTGCATGTCCCCAGGCACCCTCATTTGTTGACTTCTGTGATCGAAAAAGCCTTGGTTTTATTCATGTCAACATCAGAAGCCTAAGTTTGTTTTACTCACTGCTTTAGCACACTCTGCTAACCCTGATGTCCTTGCCGTGTCTGAATCCTGGCTCAGGAAGGCCATTTCCATACCCAACTATAACATTTTCCATCAAGATAAAACTGCCAAAGGGGGAGGAGTTGCAGTCTACTGCAGAGATAGCCTGCAAAGTAAGTAAGTAAGAAAGTAATACTTTCCAGGTCCATGCCCAAACAGTTCAAACTACTAATTTTTAAAATTACTCTCTCCAGAAATAAGTCTCTCACTGTTGCCGCCTGCTACCGACCCCCCTCAGCTCCCAGCTGTGCCCTGGACACCATTTGTGAATTGATTGCCCCCCATCGAGCTTCAGAGTTTGTTCTGTTAGGTGACCTAAACTGGGATATGCTTAACACCTCGGCAGTCCTACAATCTCAGCTTGATGCCCTCAATCTCACACAAATCATCAAGGAACCCACCAGGTACAACCCGAAATCTGTAAACAAGGGCACCCTCAAAGACGTCATCCTGACCAACTTGCCCTCCAAATACACCTCCGCTGTCTTCAACCAGGATCTCAGAGATCACTGCCTAATTGCCTGCATCCGCTACGGATCCGCAGTCAAACGACCACCCCTCATCACTGTCAAACGCTCCCTAAAACACTTCTGTGAGCAGGCCTTTCTGATCGACCCTGCCCGGGTATCCTGGAAGGACATTGACCTCATCCCATCAGTTGAGGATGCCTGGTCATTCTTTAAAAGTAACTTCCTCACCATTTTAGATAAGCATGCTCCGTTCAAAAAATGCAGAACTAAGAACAGATATAGCCCTTGGTTCACTCCAGACCTGACTGCCCTCGATCAGCACAAAAACATGGCGGACAGCAAGAGCATCGAATAGTCCCCGAAATATGCAACTGTTCAGGGAAGTCAGGAACCAATACACGCAGTCAGTCAGGAAAGCAAAGGCCAGCTTCTTCAGGCAGAAATTTGCATCCTGTAGCTCTAACTCCAAAAAGTTCTGGGACACTGTGAAGTCCATGGAGAACAAGAGCACCTCCTCCCAGCTGCCCACTGCACTGAGGCTCGGTAACACGGTGACCACCGATAAATCCATGATTATCGAAAACTTCAACAAGCATTTCTCAACGGCTGGCCATGCCTTCCTCCTGGCTACTCAACCTCGCCCAACAGCCCCCCCCCGCGCAGCTACTCGCCCAAGCCTCTCCAGGTTCTCCTTTAACCAAATCCAGATAGCAGATGTTCTGAAAGAGCTGCAAAACCTGGACCCGTACAAACAGCTGGTCTTGACAATCTGGACCCTCTATTTCTGAAACTATCCGCCGCCATTGTCGCAACCCCTATTACCAGCCTGTTCAACCTCTCTTTCATATCGTCTGAGATCCCCAAGGACTGGAAAGCTGCCACAGTCATCCCCCTCTTCAAAGGGGGAGACACCCTGGACCCAAACTGTTACAGACCTATATCCATCCTGCCCTGCCTATCTAAGGTCTTCGAAAGCCAGGTCAACAAACAGGTCACGGACCATCTCGAATCCCACCGTACCTTCTCCGCTGTGCAATCTGGTTTCCGAGCCGGTCACGGGTGCACTTCAGCCACACTCAAGGTATTAAACGACATCATAACCGCCATCGATAAAAGACAGTACTGTGCAGCCGTCTTCATCGACCTGGCCAAGACTTTCGACTCTGTCAATCACCATATTCTTATCGGCAGACTCAGTAGCCTCGGTTTTTCTGATGACTGGCTTGCCTGGTTCACCAACTACTTTGCAGACAGAGTTCAGTGTGTCAAATCGGAGGGCATGCTGTCCGGTCCTCTGGCAGTCTCTATGCGGGTGCCACAGGGTTCAATTTTCAGGCCGACTCTTTTCTCTGTATATATCAATGATGTTGCTGCGGGCGATTCCCTGATCCACCTCTACGCAGACGACACCATTCTGCATACTTCCGGCCCGTCCTTGGACACTGTGCTATCTTACCTCCAAACGAGCTTCAATGCCATACAACACTCCTTCCGTGGCCTCCAACTGCTCTTAAACGCTAGTAAAACCAAATGCATGCTTTTCAACCGTTCGCTGCCTGCACCCGCACGCCTGACTAGCATCACCAACCTGGATGGTTCCGACCTAGAATATGTGGACATCTATAAGTACCTATGTGTCTGGCTAGACTGTAAACTCTTCCAGACTCATATCAAACATCTCCAATCTAAAATCAAATCTAGAGTCGGCTTTCTATTCCGCAACAAAGCCTCCTTCACTCACGCCGCCAAACTTACCCTAGTAAAACTGACTATCCTACCGATCCTCGACTTCGGCGATGTCATCTACAAAATAGCTTCCAACACTCTACTCAGCAAACTGGATGCAGTTTATCACAGTGCCATCCGTTTTGTTACTAAAGAACCTTATACCACCCACCACTGCGACCTGTATGCTCTAGTCGGCTAGCCCTCGCTACATATTCGTCGCCAGACCCACTGGCTCCAGGTCATCTACAAGTCCATGCAAGGTAAAGCTCCGCCTTATCTCAGTTCACTGGTCACGATGGCAACACCCACCCGTAGCATGCGCTCCAGCAGGTGTATCTCACTGATCATCTTCAAACATCTGCTGTCTGAGCAGATAACCGATCGCTGCAGCTGTACATAGTCTATCGGTAAATAGCCCATCCAATTTTACCTACCCCATCCCCATACAGTTTTTATTTACTTTTCTGCTCTTTTGCACACCAATATCTCTACCTGTACATGACCATCTGATCATTTATCACTCCAGTGTTAATCTGCAAAATTGTAACTATTCGCCTACCTCCTCATGCCTTTTGCACACAATGTATATAGATTCTCTTTTTTTCTACTGTGTTATTGACTTGTTAATTGTTTACTCCATGTGTAACTCTGTGTTGTTGTCTGTTCACACTGCTATGCTTCATCTTGGCCAGGTCACAGTTGCAAATGAGAACTTGTTGTTAAAGGTGAAATAAATAAATTAAAAATTAAAAAACCTCCTGCCCAATGTATGACCATATTAGAGAGACATATTTCCCTCAGATTACACAGATCCACAAAGAATTCGAAAACAAATCCAATTTTGATAAACTCCCATATCTACTGGGTGAAATTCCACAGTGTCCCATCAGAGCGGCAAGATTTGTGACCTGTTGCCACGAGAAAAGGGTAACCAGTGAAGAACAAACACCATTGTAAATACAACCCATATTTATGCTTATTTATTTTATCTTGTGTCCTTTACCATTTGTACATTGTTAAACTGTATATATATATATATATATAATATGACATTTGTAATGTCTTTATTGTTTTGAAACTTCTGTATGTGTAATGTTTACTGTTAATTTTTATTGTTTATTTCACTTTATATATTCACTTTATATATTATCTACCTTACTTGCTTTGGCAATGTTAACACATGTTTCCCATGCCAATAAAGCACTTGAATTGACAATTGAATTGACAAAGAGAGAGAGACAGAGAGAGACCGAGAGTGACATAGAGAGAGAGACAGAGAGAGACAAAGACGAACACAAAGTGAAATGCAGTGCTATCTGGCCCTAAATCGACAGTACACCGTGACTAACTATTTGACCAGGGAGAGAGACAGAGAGAGAGAGAGAGAAAGGGAGGGAGGGAGGGAGTATCTACCTTACTTGCTTTGGCAATGTTAACATATGTTTCTCATGCCAATAAAGCCCCTTGAATTGAATTGACAGAGAGTAACAGAAAGAGAGAGAGGGAGAAAGAGAGAGAGAGGGAGGGAGAGGGCGAGAGAGAGAGAGAGAGAGAGAGTGGGAGAGAGAGAGTTTGAGAGAGAGAATTGAATTGAGGGAGAGAGAGGTTGAGGGTGAGAGAGGGTGAGAGAGAGAGAGAGGGAGAGAGAGAGAGGGAGGGAGAGAGAGAGAGGGAGAGGGAGAGAGTGGGAGAGAGAGAGAGAGGGTGAGAGAGAGGGAGAGAGAGAGAGAGAGAGAGAGAGGGAGAGAGAGAGAGAGAGAGAGAGAGAGGGAGAGGGAGAGGGAGAGGGAGAGAGAGAGAGAGAGGGAGAGGGAGAGGGAGAGGGAGAGGGAGAGAGAGAGGGAGAGGGAGAGGGAGAGAGGGAGAGGGAGAGGTTGAGAGAGAGGGAGAGGTTGAGAGAGAGGGAGAGAGAGAGAGAGGGAGGTCAAATGTGTAGAATGACAGGAAACATACATGTTTCTTTGCGAGGTGGGTAGGCAATCCAGCCAAATGTTGTGTGTAGGGCCCCCAAAAGGCTAGGGCCGGCCCTGGATGCCAACAGCCTTGGCACCAGCCATTATCTATAGAGCATTAAGGATTTAATTTAATCAGGCGTTGAGGTGAGACGGCTGGGCCAGGAATAGGAAGTGATAGAGCCAATCAGTGAAGTGAGGCTTGACGCGTCCCAAATGGCAACCTATACCCTTCATAGTTCACTGGTTTTGACCAGAGGTCCCTAAGGGCCCAAAGTAGTGC
Source organism: Oncorhynchus masou masou (assembly GCF_036934945.1). Classification (NCBI taxonomy): domain Eukaryota; kingdom Metazoa; phylum Chordata; class Actinopteri; order Salmoniformes; family Salmonidae; genus Oncorhynchus; species Oncorhynchus masou. Next base: position 7,736,544 of record NC_088235.1, read on the forward strand.
ACTATATAGAGTGCACTCGGAAAAGTATTCAGACCCCTTCCCTTTATCCACATTTTGTTACGTTACAGCCTCATTCTAAAACGGATTAAATGAAATAAAAATGCTCAACAATCTAGACACAATAACCTATAATGACAAAGCAAAAACAGGTTTTTAGAAATTCTTGTAAATTTGCAAAAAAACAAAAGCAGAAAAAGCTTATTTATTTATTTAAGTATTCAGACCCTTTGTTATGAGACTCTAAATTGAGTTCAGGTGCATCCTGTTTCCATTGATCATCGTTGAGATGTTTCTACAACTTGATTGGAGTTCACCTGTGATAAATTAAATTTGACTGGACAAGATTTGGAAAGGCACACACCTGTCTCACCATACACGCCTTCCATCTCCCCTCACAGGGTCCCCAGTTATTACAAGTAATAGGTGCAAAACACTGTTGGTGCAAACCTGTGGGCGTATAAACAGTAACGTACTGCTCTGTTATGGACATGTTCCTCTTAGCACCTCACACTCCTGCTGAATAGTCCAGAAGAGGACACACGCATGTCTGATACCTTTTGGAATACGAAGCATAACCAATATCTTTGAGTGGTTTGGTTTGTCCTATAACTCCCCCGAGAGCTCTACTTGCTGAGTCTGCCCGGGAGGGGGGGGCAGATGTTTAGCGTATAGAAAAGTAAAGGACCCAGATATTTAGAATTGCTTAGTGAACTCAATCATTTCTTTACCAAATCAAAACTGAAAAAGACCTATATTAATAGCTGTTTCTATAAAATAAATTATCTGTCTGGTTGTCAGGTTGCTCATTAGACTCCATCTTCTACACAGAGTAATTATTCGTCTGGTTGTCAGGTTGATCATTAGACTCCATCTTCTACACCAAGCTATTATCTGTCTGGTTGTCAGGTTGATCATTAGTCTCCATCTTCTACACCAAGTCATTATCTGTCTGGTTGTCAGGTTGATCATTAGTCTCCATCTTCTCCACCAAGTCATTATCTGTCTGGTTTTCAGGTTGATCATTAGTCTCCATCTTCTACACCAAGTCATTATCTGTCTGATTGTCAGGTTGATCATTAGTCTCCATCTTCTACCCCAAGTCATTATCTGTCTGATTGTCAGGTTGATCATTAGTCTCCATCTTCTACACCAAGTCATTATCTGTCTGATTGTCAGGTTGATCATTAGTCTCCATCTACTACACCAAGCTATTATCTGTCTGATTGTCAGGTTGATCATTAGTGTCCATCTTCTACCCCAAGTCATTATCTGTCTGATTGTCAGGTTGATCATTAGTCTCCATCTTCTACACCGAGTCATTATCTGTCTGGTTGTCAGGTTGATCATTAGTGTCCATCTTCTACCCCAAGTCATTATCTGTCTGATTGTCAGGTTGATCATTAGTCTCCATCTTCTACACCAAGTCATTATCTGTCTGGTTGTCAGGTTGATCATTAGACTCCATCTTCTCCACCAAGTCATTATCTGTCTGGTTGACAGGTTGATCATTAGACTCCATCTTCTCCACCAAGTCATTATCTGTCTGATTGTCAGGTTGATCATTAGTCTCCATCTTCTACACCAAGTCATTATCTGTCTGGTTGTCAGGTTGATCATCAGACTCCATCTTCTACACCGAGTCATTATCTGTCTGGTTGTCAGGTTGATCATCAGACTCCATCTTCTACACCAAGTTATTATCTGTCTGGTTGTCAGGTTGATCATTAGACTCCATCTTCTACACCAAGTCATTATCTGTCTGGTTGTCAGGTTGATCATTAGACTCCATCTTCTACACCAAGTCATTATCTGTCTGATTGTCAGGTTGATCATTGGGCTCCATCTTCTACACCAAGTCATTATCTGTCTGGTTGTCAGGTTGATCATTAGTTGACTATATAATTATACCATTCTGCAGGTCAAGTGTCTGACATCCAAATAGTGTTTTGACAAGGTGTTTAGTTTTCAGGGAACATGTGTCTTTATACGATTATTCCCCAAGATGCGCCACATTGTCCTTACCGGAGAACAAACGAGCAAACCCCTCCTCCCACTTATTAAGTACCTGTGTAACATCAGAGTTCAGCCCTTCCTGTTCCTGCCTGACTTCCATTGGAATTATCTCACGTTGTTTTGGTACTAAGTTATTTGTTTGGATCCTGAAGGATGTGTTGCCAATTGTTATTTCGGCCAACGAATTGGGACACTAGAATATGGGAATGTTCTGAAAGTTATTTATCATTGAACCTGGTGTGAATGTAAATAGAATTAAACTTTCCAAACAATCTACGACAATTCTATTTTGTTGAGACTTTTAATTAAGATACAGATCAATATGATGCAAGATCAGACACACACACACAGAGACACAGAAAGACACACACACAGAGAGGCACAGAGAGGCACAGAGAGGCACAGAGAGGCACAGACACACACAGAGAGACACAGAGAGACACACACACAGAGAGACACACACACACACACACACACACACACACACTCCAGTGCAGTACTTACATGTGGCTCACTGTGTATTAGCGCCTCGCGTTCCGGCAGCTGTCTGGTAGTACTGAACTCCACCTTGGACGCTAGGTTCTTCACCACCAGCTTAACGGTAGCGTAGTCCTTGGCAGAAGACACATTAAAGGGGTCGGGCCCAGTGCCGGACCCCGAGTTCGGCACCGTAGAGGAGTGATATGGGGACGGGGTCAAGAGGAGGCCCTTCTTGTCCCCAGTGAGGATATAGGAAGCCATGATGAGGAACATGACGGCGAGGCCGAACAGGAAGCCGTACAGTTTAACCTTCCTGAAGCAGGTCAGGGTGCTCGCACCACATCCCAGGGTGCACCAGGGCCAGGGTCCGTGGAGATGGAGAGGGTCCCGTTTCAGCTCCAGCACGGCAAACAGGCTCATGGGGCTGTCGTCCACCTGTGGTTTCAGAGGTCTCTTCCTGTAGTCCTCCATCGAGGAACCCAACAGGGTGTATTCGTAGTCCATGTGTGTCATGGTGACAGACAGGTGGGGTGATGGTGGGCTGGCTAGGTCTGAGGACCCACTGTGGAGGCAGGGTGGTTGGGTCTGGGTGGTGGGGTGATGGTGGGCTGGCTAGGTCTGAGGACCCACTGTGGTGGCAGGGTGGTTGGGTCTGGGTGGTGGGGTGATGGTGGGGTGGCTAGGTCTGAGGACCCACTGTGGTGGCAGGGTGGTTGGGTCTGGGTGGTGGGGTGATGGTGGGGTGGCTAGGTCTGAGGACCCACTGTGGTGGCAGGGTGGTTGGGTCTGGGTGGTGGGGTGATGGTGGGCTGGCTAGGTCTGAGGACCCACTGTGGTGGCAGGGTGGTTGGGTCTGGGTGGTGGGGTGATGGTGGGCTGGCTAGGTCTGAGGACCCACTGTGGAGGCAGAGTGGTTGGGTCTGGGTGGTTGGGTCTGGGTGGTGGGGTGGGGTAATGGTGGGGTGGTGGAGGCCCGGCTAGGTTTGCTCAGCCTCAGAGACCTGGTGGTGGAGGTGAAGGAGAGGTGGTGGTGGTGGAGGAGAAGGAGAGGTGGTGGTGGTGGTGCCAGTGAGATGGGAGGAGGAGCCAGTGAGATGGGAGGAGGAGCCAGTGAGATGGGAGGAGGAGTATGACGGTTGTGGCCCAGGAGGATCATCCATGCTGGGGGTGGGATACTGTGTGCAGACAGACCACCTCCTCAACCACTACTGGAGCCCTGGAAAGAGGAAGAAGAAGAAGAAGAGGGATGAGTGACAGAGAAGAAGGAAGTGGACTTCTAGTAGAACTTCCTGTTTCCTATTAAAAATGACTTTATACTTAAGTTTATAGCTGATTCATCCACAATCTAAAAAATGCTGGATTAAAAACAACCCAATTTGGGTTATTTAGTAACCCAACCCTGGGTCAATACTGGACAGAACACACCCAGGGTTATTTAGTGACCCAACACTGGGTCAATACTGGACAGAACACACCCTGGGTTATTTAGTAACCCAACACTGGGTCAATACTGGACAGAACACACCCTGGGTTATTTAGTAACCCAACACTGGGTCAATATTGGACAGAACACACCCTGGGTTATTTAGTAACCCAACACGGGGTCAATATTGGACAGAACACACCCTGGGTTATTTAGTAACCCAACACTGGGTCAATACTGGACAGAACACACCCTGGGTTATTTAGTAACCCAACACTGGGTCAATATTGGACAGAACACACCCTGGGTTATTTAGTAACCCAACACTGGGTCAATACTGGACAGAACACACCCTGGGTTATTTAGTAACCCAACACGGGGTCAATACTGGACAGAACACACCCTGGGTTATTTTGACCCAGCCAGTAAGGCTGTGTGAATAACTAAACAAGATAGGTTGTTGGGATTACCCAATTAACCATGAGCTGGGTATATTAACTTTCATGCTGGGTCGACCAATCAGCTGGGTATATTAACTTTCATGCTGGGTCGACCAATCAGCTGGGTATATTAACTTTCATGCTGGGTCGACCAATCACCTGGGTATATTAACTTTCATGCTGGGTCGACCAATCACCTGGGTATATTAACTTTCATGCTGGGTCGACCTATCAGCTGGGTATATTAACTTTCATGCTGGGTCGACCAATCAGCTGGGTATATTAACTTTCATGCTGGGTCGACCAATCAGCTGGGTATATTAACTTTCATGCTGGGTCGACCAATCACCTGGGTATATTGACTTTCATGCTGGGTCGACCAATCAGCAGCTGTATATTAACTTTCATGCTGGGTCGACCAATCAGCTGGGTATATTAACTTTCATGCTGGGTCGACCTATCAGCTGGGTATATTAACTTTCATGCTGGGTCGACCAATCACCTGGGTATATTAACTTTCATGCTGGGTCGACCTATCAGCTGGGTATATTAACTTTCATGCTGGGTCGACCAATCACCTGGGTATATTAACTTTCATGCTGGGTCGACCTATCAGCTGGGTATATTAACTTTCATGCTGGGTCGACCAATCACCTGGGTATATTAACTTTCATGCTGGGTCGACCAATCACCTGGGTATATTAACTTTCATGCTGGGTCGACCTATCAGCTGGGTATATTAACTTTCATGCTGGGTCGACCTATCAGCTGGGTATATTAACTTTCATGCTGGGTCGACCAATCACCTGGGTATATTAACTTTCATGCTGGGTCAACCTATCAGCTGGGTATATTAACTTTCATGCTGGGTCGACCAATCAGCTGGGTATATTAACTTTCATGCTGGGTCGACCAATCAGCTGGGTATATTAACTTTCATGCTGGGTCGACCAATCACCTGGGTATATTAACTTTCATGCTGGGTCAACCTATCAGCTGGGTATATTAACTTTCATGCTGGGTCGACCAATCAGCTGGTTATATTAACTTCCATGGGTCTTTTTTAATGTACTCCTTAGGTTGTTTTCAGGACGAATGGCTTATTAGGGGTGTGGCTTTCAGCTAGATCTTATTGGCCACCCGTGAGAGTAAATGTAATTCCTGTTCATCAATGTTAAATATTATACACTGCAAATACAAATGTTTTTTGTTTGTTTTACACTATCTTCTATAATATTAAAATGATTAATTACTTTTATAATAAGGAACACCACCTTGTTGTAACCAAACATTTACATCGGCTTTTAGGCAACTCATACATTTCTGTAAGCGTCATTAAATCTGCATAAAATGTCAATGTCTGACCTTAATGTGATAACTATACTATACTATATACTACAGAACAGATTAACAGGACTGACATTTACTCTCACGGGTGGCCGAAAATAACTATTCCGAAAGCCACGCCCCCCCCCTACTCATCTATGCCTCTAGCACAGCACCAAAAACCCAGCACCCATAACCCAGCACCCATAATCCAGCACCCATAACCCATCACCCATAACCCAGCACCCATAACCCAGCACCCATAACCCAGCACCCATAACCCAGCACCCATTACCCAGCACCCATAACCCAGCACCCATAACCCAGCACCCATAACCCATCACCCATAACCCAGCACCCATAACCCAGCACCCATAACCCAGCACCCATAACCCAGCACCCATTACCCAGCACCCATAACCCAGCACCCATAACCCATCACCCATAATCCAGCACCCATAACCCATCACCCATAACCCAGCACCCATAACCCAGCACCCATAACCCAGCACCCATAACCCAGCACCCATTACCCAGCACCCATAACCCAGCACCAATAACCCAGCACCCATAACCCAGCACCCATAACCCAGCACCCATAACCCAGCACCCATAACCCAGCACCCATAACCCAGCACCAATAACCCAGCACCCATAACCCAGCACCAATAACCCAGCACCCATTACTCAGCACCCATAACCCAGCACTAATAACCCATTACCCAGCACCCATTACCCAGCACCCAGCACCAATAACCCATAACCCAGCACCCATCACACATAACCCAGCACCCATCACCCAGCACCCATCACCCAGCACCCATAACCCAGCACCCATTACTCTGCACCCATTACCCAGCACCCATAACCCAGCACTAATAACCCAGCACCAATAACCCAGCACCCATAACCCAGCACCCATAACCCAGCACCCATAACCCAGCACCAATAACCCAACACCCATAACCCAGCACCCATTACCCAGCACCAATAAACCAGCACCCATAACCCAGCACCAATAACCCAGCACCCATAACCCAGCACTAATAACCCAGCACCAATAACCCAGCACCCATAACCCAGCACCCACAACCCAGCACCAATAACCCAGCACCCATAACCCAGCACCCATAACCCAGCACCCATAACCCAGCACCCATAACCCAGCACCCATAACCCAGCACCCATAACCCAGCACCAATAAACCAGCACCCATAACCCAGCACCAATAACCCAGCACCCATAACCCAGCACCCATAACCCAGCACCAATAATCCAGCACCCATCACCCAGCACCCATAACCCAGCACCAATAACCCATCACCCAGCTCCAATAACCCAGCACCAATAACCCAGCACCAATAACCCAGCACCGATTACCCAGCACCCATCACCAATAACCCAGCACCAATAACCCAGCACCAATAACCCATAACCCAGCACCAATAACCCATCACCCATCACCCAGCACCCATAACCCAGCACCAATAACCCATAACCCAGCACCAATAACCCATAACCCAGCACCAATAACCCATAACCCATAACCCATAACCCAGCACCAATAACCCATAACCCAGCACCAATAACCCATAACCTAGCACCAATAACCCATAACCCAGCACCCATCACCTAGCACCCATAACCAAGCACCCATAACCCAGCACCCATCACCCAGCACCCATAACCCAGCACCAATAACCCATAACCCAGCACCAATAACCCAGCACCCATAACCCAGCACCCATATTCCAGCACCAATAACCCATAACCCAGCACCCACAACCCAGCACCCATAACCCAGCACCCATAACACAGCACCAATAACCCAGCACCAATAACCTAGCACCAATAACCCATAACCCAGCACCCATAACCCAGCAACCCAACAATTGGGTCGTACAAATAACCCATAATTTTTTTGAGATTGTAAAGCTTCTTGTGACCTGGAAGAGGAAGGATTGAATGAGTGAGAACAAAGAACTACGTCAGGTTTCATCCAATCACAGACTCTTCCACCCAAACTGACTGGCGACGTTTCCCCCTTTAAAATCAGCTGACAATTCTGTCCAATTCATCCTGAACCAAAGCCGTGGAAGTGATTATATGGAGAAAACCTCTCAATCACAACAACGATGAAACACATTATACAGTACACATTACACATTATACATTATACATACACTTCCATTGTAGACCAACTGTTGTTCCTGCTGAATCCATAACTTTAAAGTTCTCTCTCACTGAGGCTACAGTCTCTCTCTCTCTCTCTCACTGAGGCTACAGTCTCTCTCTCTCTCTCACTGAGGCTACAGTCTCTCTCTCTCTCTCACTGAGGCTACAGTCTCTCTCTCTCTCTCTCACAGAGGCTACAGTCTCTCTCTCTCTCTCTCTCACAGAGGCTACAGTCTCTCTCTCTCTCTCTCTCTCTCACTGAGGCTACAGTCTCTCTCTCTCTCTCTCTCTCTCTGAGTCAGTCTAGTAAAGCTTTCTCTCTCTGTCTCCCCCCTCTTGTCTTATCATACTAGTAGCAGACGTGTCAACAACGTCCCAAAAGCTGTAATTGATGCAGATATTCCGCCACAGAGCGGATCGGGCTGTACTCAGGATGTTGCTAACATCCTGGTAAAAGTGCTGACTATCTGATGTATCTCTCTCTCTCCGTCTGTGTGTGTGTGTGTGTGTGTGTGTGTGTGTGTGTGTGTGTGTGTGTGTGTGTGTGTGTGTGTGTGTGTGTGTGTGTGTGTGTGTGTGTGTGTGTGTGAGTGAGCGTGTGTGTGTGAGCGTGTGTGTGTGTGTGTGTGTGTGTGTGTGTGTGTGTGTGTGTGTGTGTGTGTGTGTGTGCCTCCCGGGTATGTTTGTGTCTGTATGCTTGAGTCAGGAACCAGGTAACAGAGAGGGCAGCTTGCATTGAAACTTGCTGATTACATTTACATTCATATCAGACAACATGGGTACATTAATATCAGACAACATGGGTACATTAATACCAGACAACATGGGTACATTAATATCAGACAACATGGGTACATTAATATCAGACAACATGGGTACATTAATATCAGACAACATGGGTACATTAATATCAGACAACATGGGTACATTAATACCAGACAACATGGGTACATTCATATCAGACAACATGGGTACATTAATATCAGACAACATGGGTACATTAATACCAGACAACATGGGTACATTCATATCAGACAACATGGGTACATTAATATCAGACAACATGGGTACATTAATATCAGACAACATGGGTACATTAATACCAGACAACATGGGTACATTAATATCAGACAACATGGGTACATTCATATCAGACAACATGGGTACATTAATACCAGACAACATGGGTACATTAATAACAGACAACATGGGTACATTAATAACAGACAACATGGGTACATTCATATCAGACAACATGGGTACATTAATATTAGACAACATGGGTACATTAATATCAGACAACATGGGTACATTAATATCAGACAACATGGGTACATTCATATCAGACAACATGGGTACATTCATAACAGACAACATGGGTACATTAATAACAGACAACATGGGTACATTAATATCAGACAACATGGGTACATTAATAACAGACAACATGGGTACATTAATATCAGACAACATGGGTACATTCATATCAGACAACATGGGTACATTAATATCAGACAACATGGGTACATTCATATCAGACAACATGGGTACATTGTAGAACAGGGCAGTGTAGAACAGCAGTTCAGTACAGGGCAGGGAGAGAGAGAGGGAGAGAGAGGATAGAGTGAGAAAGAGAGAGAGACAGAGAGAGAGACAGACAGAGAGAGAGGATAGAGTGAGAGAGACAGAGAGAGAGAGACAGAGACAGAGAGAGAGAGAGACAGAGAGAGAGACAGAGAGAGAGAGAGAGAGAGAGAGAGAGACAGAGAGAGAGAGAGAGAGAGAGAGAGAGAGAGAGAGAGAGAGAGAGAGAGAGAGAGAGAAGAGAGAGAGAGAGAGAGAGAGAGAGAGAGAGAAGGATAGGGAAATAGTTTTTTAAAGGCAGTTTTATCTTTTCCCAGCATGCAAGTCAACGACAACACAAGGAGGTCTGTAAGGATTAGGACAACTTTTTTAGCAATTTCCTGTTAATCAGTTACAGTACAGTTTGTTCTCTTTCTCTCGCTCTCTCCCTCGCACTTTCGCCCCCTCTCTCTCTCGCCCCCTCTCTCTGAGAGAGAGTATAGCCTTGGAGGATTTGTCTATTGCTTTGAATTGAACAAGCAGTGTCATTATCAGGCCCAACTGCAGCCCAGCCTGCCCATCCCGTTAATACTCTTTACCAAAGGTTTGAGGAAGTGGCTTCTCTTTCTTGTTGCCCTGGTGTTGAATGTGTAACATCTGTTAGATCGTACAGTACCATAAACTCACTCCACAGTGTGACATGTTGAAATAAAAAATTGATTTTAGTCATTTAGGAGACGCTCCTATCCAGAGCGACTTACAGGAGCAATTGAGGTTCAGTGCCTTGCTCAAGGGCACAATAACATATTATTATTATTATTATTATTGTATTTTTCTGTCCCTTATTTCTCCCCAGTTCAGTGGTTTCTAATTGGTAGTTAGTAATAACTAGTATCTAATTGGTAATTAGTAATAACTAGTATCTAATTGGTAATTAGTAATAACTAGTATCTAATTGGTAGTTAGTAATAACTAGTATCTAATTGGTAGTTACAGTCTTGTCTCATTGCTGCAATTCCCCTACGGACTCGGGGGAGATGAAGGTCGAGAGCAATGCGTCCTCTGAAGCACAACCCTACCAAGCCGCACTGCTTCTTGACACAACACCCAGCCGCACCAATGTGTTGGACGCTGGGCCAATTGGGCGCCGCCCCATGGGTCTCCTGGTCGCGGCTGGCTGCTACAGAGCCTGGACTCAAACCAGGTTCTCTAGTGGCACAGCCTTAGACCGCTGAGACAGAGCCTGGACTCAAACCAGGTTCTCTAGTGGCACAGCCTTAGACCACTGAGACAGAGCCTGGACTCAAACCAGGTTCTCTAGTGGCACAGCCTTAGACCACTGAGACAGAGCCTGGACTCAAACCAAGTTCTCTAGTGGCACAGCCTTAGACCACTGAGACAGAGCCTGGACTCAAACCAGGTTCTCTAGTGGCACAGCCTTAGACCACTGAGACAGAGCCTGGACTCAAACCAGGTTCTCTAGTGGCACAGCCTTAGACCACTGAGACAGAGCCTGGACTCAAACCAGGTTCTCTAGTGGCACAGCCTGAGACCACTGAGACAGAGCCTGGACTCAAACCAGGTTCTCTAGTGGCACAGCCTTAGACCACTGCGCCACTCGGGAGGCCCATGTATAGGGGTCTATGGACCACTGTGTGATCTGGGGGCTGCTGAGTGAGAAATATAATTTTCTGATAACAATAATCCTTTATCCAGCAGGCTTCACCCGGGTATTTCTCACAGCCCTCTCTGGCAGGAGACAGGGGCTAACATACAGTACAGAACAGCCCTCTCTGGCAGGAGACAGGGGCTAACATACAGTACAGAACAGCCCTCTCTGGCAGGAGACAGGGGCTAACATACAGTACAGAACAGCCCTCTCTGGCAGGAGACAGGGGCTAACATACAGTACAGAACAGCACTGTGTAGTCTAGTACCTTCCAGAATGCTTACATTTGTTCTAGAATATAGTTCAGACTACTGTTAGAATGTAGTTCTCAGAGACATGCGGTAGCAGGCTACTGTTAGAATGTAGTTCTCAGAGACAGGATAGTAACAGGCTACTGTTAGAATGGAGTTCTCAGAGACAGGATAGTAACAGGCTACTGTTAGAATGGAGTTCTCAGAGACATGAGGTAACAGGCTACCGTTAGAATGTAGTTCTCAGAGACAGGATAGTAACAGGCTACTGTTAGAATGGAGTTCTCAGAGACAGGATAGAAACAGGCTACTGTTAGAATGTAGTTCTCAGAGACATGAGGTAACAGGCTACTGTTAGAATGTAGTTCTCAGAGACAGGATAGTAACAGGCTACTGTTAGAATGTAGTTCTCAGAGACAGGATAGTAACAGGCTACTGTTAGAATGGAGTTCTCAGAGACATGAGGTAACAGGCTACTGTTAGAATGGAGTTCTCAGAGACAGGATAGTAACAGGCTACTGTTAGAATGGAGTTCTCAGAGACAGGATAGTAACAGGCTACTGTTAGAATGTAGTTCTCGGAGACAGGATAGTAACAGGCTACTGTTAGAATGTAGTTCTCAGAGACAGGATAGTAACAGGCTACTGTTAGAATGGAGTTCTCAGAGACAGGATAGAAACAGGCTACTGTTCGAATGTAGTTCTCAGAGACATGAGGTAACAGGCTACTGTTAGAATGTAGTTCTCAGAGACAGGATAGTAACAGGCTACTGTTAGAATGTAGTTCTCAGAGACATGCGGTAACAGGCTACTGTTAGAATGTAGTTCTCAGAGACAGGATAGTAACAGGCTACTGTTAGAATGTAGTTCTCAGAGACATGAGGTAACAGGCTACTGTTAGAATGGAGTTCTCAGAGACAGGATAGTAACAGGCTACTGTTAGAATGTAGTTCTCAGAGACAGGATAGTAACAGGCTACTGTTAGAATGTAGTTCTCAGAGACAGGATAGTAACAGGCTACTGTTAGAATGGAGTCCTCAGAGACAGGATAGTAACAGGCTACTGTTAGAATGGAGTTCTCAGAGACAGGATAGTAACAGGCTACTGTTAGAATGGAGTCCTCAGAGACAGGATAGTAACAGGCTACTGTTAGAATGTAGTTCTCAGAGAGAGGATAGTAACAGGCTACTGTTAGAATGTAGTTCTCAGAGAGAGGATAGTAACAGGCTACTGTTAGAATGTAGTTCTCAGAGACATGCGGTAACAGGCTACTGGTAGAATGTAGTTCTCAGAGACAGGATAGTAACAGGCTACTGTTAGAATGTAGTTCTCAGAGACATGCGGTAACAGGCTACTGGTAGAATGTAGTTCTCAGAGACAGGATAGTAACAGGCTACTGTTAGAATGGAGTTCTCAGAGACAGGATAGTAACAGGCTACTGTTAGAATGGAGTTCTCAGAGACAGGATAGTAACAGGCTACTGTTAGAATGGAGTTCTCAGAGACAGGATAGTAACAGGCTACTGTTAGAATGTAGTTCTCAGAGAGAGGATAGTAACAGGCTACTGTTAGAATGTAGTTCTCAGAGAGAGGATAGTAACAGGCTACTGTTAGAATGTAGTTCTCAGAGACATGCGGTAACAGGCTACTGTTAGAATGGAGTTCTCAGAGACAGGATAGTAACAGGCTACTGTTAGAATGGAGTTCTCAGAGACAGGATAGTAACAGGCTACTGTTAGAATGGAGTTCTCAGAGAGGATAGTAACAGGCTACTGTTAGAATGATATCATGAAGTTACAATCAAATGGTTTCAAGTTCTGTACTGATCTTCTGACATCCTAACAGCAGCCTCTTCTCATCGATCTGAATGTTGGACATATCTAGAGAACTCCTCTCATCTCAAGGTCCAGGAAATGGAAGCTTGGTCCCATTCCACCAACAACACAGGAAGGACAGACCGGCTAGCTGGACGGACGGACAGACAGACAGATTTTGAGTACCAGTCAATAAACAGTTGGAAGATTCAACAGCATGAGGTTATCTTGCCTTCTTTCCAAGCTTTACTATCTGTGTCCTTCACCTGAAAGATACTGGATGTCTATAGGACACTACTTCTAGGGATATGAGGATATAGGACACTACTTCTAGGGATATGAGGATATAGGACACTACTTCTAGGGATATGAGGATATAGGACACTACTTCTAGAGATATGAGGATATAGGACACTACTTCTAGTGATATGAGGATATAGGACACAACTTCTAGGGATATGAGGACATAGGACACTACTTCTAGTGATATGAGGATATAGGACACAACTTCTAGGGATATGAGGACATAGGACACTACTTCTAGTGATATGAGGATATAGGACACTACTCCTAGTGATATGAGGATATAGGACACTACTTCTAGTGATATGAGGATATAAGACACTACTCCTAGTGATATGAGGATATAGGACACAACTTCCAGGGATATGAGGATATAGGACACTACTTCTAGGGATATGAGGATATAGGACACAACTTCCAGGGATATGAGGATATAGGACACTACTTCTAGGGATATGAGGATATAGGACACTACTTCTAGGGATATGAGGATATAGGACACTACTTCTAGTGATATGAGGATATAGGACACTACTTCTAGTGATATGAGGATATCTGTAGGACACTACTCCTAGTGATATGAGGATATAGGACACAACTTCTAGGGATATGAGGATATAGGACACTACTCCTAGTGATATGAGGATATAGGACACTACTTCTAGTGATATGAGGATATAGGACACTACTCCTAGTGATATGAGGATATAGGACACAACTTCTAGGGATATGAGGATATAGGACACAACTTCTAGGGATATGAGGATATAGGACACTACTTCTAGGGATATGAGGATATAGGACACTACTTCTAGGGATATGAGGATATAGGACACTACTTCTAGGGATATGAGGATATAGGACACTACTCCTAGTGATCTGAGGATATAGGACACTACTTCTAGGGATATGAGGATATAGGACACTACTTCTAGGGATCTGAGGATATAGGACACTACTTCTAGGGATATGAGGATATAGGACACTACTTCTAGGGATATGAGGATATCTATAGGACATTCTGATCTAGTCATGTGATACATTACAGACAGGACCGAACCAGTCTGGACAGATAGGACTCATTACAGACAGGATCGAACCAGTCTGGACAGAGGGATGGAGTGTGATATGGGTGATCTGAGTCTACTAATCACACAGCAGTTGAAGTTGAGTGTCTGTAATCACACTGGGTCGTGGCTCAGTAGATGAGACTAACAGCTGAGTCATCATATCAATAAAAATCAAATGTTCTTTGTCTCCACTGCTTACGAGCCCTTTCCAACGATGCAGAGTTGAAACTTCTGTTTCAACAGAATACTCACAGTCATTAACCATCTAGATGAGGCCTCCTCCATGACACACACACACACACACACACACACACACACACACACACACACACACACACACACACACACACACACACACACACACACACACACACACACACACACACACACACACACACAACACACGCATACCACAGACTTCTGTTTTCAACAGAAACTCACAGTCATTATTAACCATCTAGATGAGGCCTCCTCCATGACACACACACACACACACACACACACACACACCACAGGCAAGGGGGGCACAGACACGAGCGTGAGATCATGCATCACTTATGACACGAAATTAATAAATTAATTCTCTCTCTCTGTCTCTCTCTCCCTCCTCTCTCTCTCACTCCTTCTCTTCCTCCTCCCTCCCTCCTCTCTCTCTCCCTCCTTCTCTCCCTCCTTCCCTCCCTCCCTCTCTCCCTCCTTCTCTTCCTCCTCTCTCCCTCCCTCCTTCTCTTCCTCCTCTCTCTCTCCCTCCTTCCCTCCCTCCTCTCACCCTCCCTCCTTCTCTTCCTCCTCCCTCCCTCCCTCCTCTCTCTCCCCCTCCTTCTCTCCCTCCTCCCTCCCTCCTCTCTCCCTCCCTCTCTCTCTCCCTCCCTCCTTCTCTTCCCCCCTCCCTCCCTCCCTCCCTCCCTCCCTCCCTCCCTCCCTCCCTCCTCTCTCTCCCTCCTTCTCTTCCTCCTCCCTCTCTCCCTCCTTCTCTTCCCCCCTCCCTCCCTCCCTCCCTCCCTCCTCTCTCCCTCCTTCTCTCCCTCCTCTCTCTCCCCCTCCTTATCTTCCTCCCCTCTCTCCCTCCCTCCCTATTCTCTCTCCCTCCCTCCCTCCCTCTCTCTCTCCCTCCCTCCTCTCTCCCTCTCTCCCTCCCTCCCTCTCTCCCTCCTTCTCTTCCCCCTCCCTCCCTCCCTCCTCTCTCTCCCTCCCTCTCTCCCTCCTTCTCTTCCCCCCTCCCTCCTCTATCCCTCCCTCCTCTCTCCCCCCTCCTTCTCTTCCTCCTCTCTCCCTCCTCTCTCTCCTTCTATCCCTCCTTCTTTTCCTCCTCTCTCCCTCCCTCCCTCCTCTCTCTCTCTCCCTCCCTCCCTCCCTCCTCACTCTCTCCCTCCCTCCCTCTCTCTCTCCCTCCTTCTCTTCCTCCCTCTCTCCCTCCCTCCTCCCCTCCCTCCTCACTCTCTCCCTCCCTCCTTCTCTCTCTCCTCCCTCCCCTCCTCTCTCTCTCTCCCTCCTTCTCTCCCTCCTTCTCTTCCACCTCTCTCCCTCCCTCCCTCCCTCCTCCTCTTCCTCCTCTCTCTCCTTCTCTTCCTCCTCTCTCTCTCCTCTTCCTCCTCTCTCCCTCCCTCCTCTCTCCCTCCTTCTCTCCCTCCTCTCTCTCTCCCTTCCTCCTCTCTCCCTCCTTCCCTCCCTCCTCTCTCTCTCTCCCTCCCTCCTTCCTCTCTCCCTCCTTCTCTCCCTCCCTCCTCTCTCCCTCCTTCTCTCCCTCCTCTCTCTCTCCCTCTTTCCTCTCTCCCTCCTTCTGTTCCTCCTCTCTATCCCCCCTCCCTCCCCCCCTCCTCTCTCTCCTTATCTTCCTCCTCTATCCCCCCTCCCTCCCTCCTCTCTCCCTCCTTCTCTTCCTCCTCTCTCTCTCCCTTCCTCCTCTCTCTCCTTCTCTTCCTCCTCCCTCCCTCCCTCCCTCCCTCCCTCCCTCCTCTCTCCCTCCCTCCTCCCCTCAATGTTTATGGCTATCAGTCTTTCTCCCCACGTCACCCCACGTCTCCGTACACCACCCAGTGTAATTCAAATGAAGGGTTTCCAGTAGAATAAACAGTGTTCATGAGGACAGGGTAAATACATCCCACTGAGGCATGAAATTAATTAGACAACAGCATATAGGAGCAGAACAGAACAGGAGCACAACAGAGCAGAGCGGAACAGAGCAGAGAATAGAACAGAGCAGAGAACAGAACAGAGAACAGAACAGAGAACAGAACAGAGAACAGAACAGAGAACAGAACAGAACTGAGAACAGAACAGAACAGAACTGAGAACAGAACAGAACTGAGAACAGAACAGAGAACAGAACAGAACTGAGAACAGAACAGAACAGAACAGAACAGAACAGAACTGAGAACAGAACAGAGAACAGAACAGAGAAAGGGAACTGAGAACAGAACAGTGCAGAGAACATAACAGAGAACAGAGAACAGAACAGAGAACAGAACAGAGAACAGAACAGAGAACAGAACAGAGAACAGAGAACAGAACAGAGAACAGAACAGAGAACAGAGAACAGAACAGAGAACAGAACAGAGAACAGAGAACAGAACAGAGAACAGAACAGAGAACAGAACAGAGAACAGAACAGAGAACAGAACAGAGAACAGAACAGAGAACAGAGAACAGAACAGAGAAAGGTAACTGAGAACCTGGCCCGAGGCTCCGTCAAACCGCCATCAGTCAGTCGGGTGAAATCCATCAGGTAAATGATATCTAAGTTACACAACGTTAAGGCTGGAGATCAATATTCCTCACGGCGGCTCAGCATTGAGCTGCTGCTTCAGAAGACATGAAGCCATGGGTTGTGGGTTGTCATCCAACACATTCTGCTGAGTCACATAGGGAACCTACCCAGGGCTGATCTGGGATCAGGACATAATCTAGTGGTCAGGTCAGACACTGTTATAGAGACACTGTGCCATCCAACACATTCTGCTGAGTCACAGAGGGAACCTACCCAGGGCTGACCTGGGATCAAGACATAATCTAGTGGTCAGGTCAGACACTGTTATAGAGACACTGTGCCATCCAACACATTCTGCTGAGTCACATAGGGAACGTATTTAGGGCTGACCTGGGATCAAGACATAATCTAGTCGAGTGAGACACTATAGCATTCTGCTGAGTCACATATGGACTCCATCCAGGACTGCATCGATTTAATTAAATATCTCTGTGTGTTGCCAACTGTAAAATAATTCAACGTGGGGATTGAACTTGATCATAATAAACACATTTTAGGGGCCATAACGTCCGTCACATTTTATGCGGGTTTGGCCGTTCTGCTGATTGTAATTTCCATAGGCTTTCTAGGTCAGACCAGGGTTTATTGGCCTTGCTACTTCACGCTCCAGACCGGACACTGGGGGCCTGGTGACTTCACGCTCCAGACCGGACACTGGGGGCCTGGTGACTTCACGCTCCAGACCGGACACTGGGGGCCGGACACTGGGGGCCTAGTGACTTCACACTCCAGACCGGACACTGGGGGCCTAGTGACTTCACGCTCCAGACCGGACACTGGGGCCTGGTGACTTCACGCTCCAGACCGGACACTGGGGACCTGGTGACTTCACGCTCCAGACCGGACACTGGGGGCCTGGTGACTTCACGCTCCAGACCGGACACTGGCGGCCTGGTGACTTCACGCTCCAGACCGGACACTGGGGGCCTAGTGACTTCACGCTTCAGACCAGACACTGGGGGCCTAGTGACTTCACGCTCCAGACCGGACACTGGGGGCCTGGTGACTTCACGCTTCAGACCAGACACTGGGGGCCTGGTGACTTCAACCTTCAGACCAGACACTGGGGGCCTGGTGACTTCACGCTCCAGACCGGACACTGGGGGCCTGGTGACTTCACGCTTCAGACCAGACACTGGGGGCATGGTGACTTCACGCTCCAGACCGGACACTGGGGGCCTGGTGACTTCACGCTTCAGACCAGACACTGGGGGCCTGGTGACTTCACGCTTCAGACCAGACACTGGGGGCCGGACACTGGGGGCCTGGTGACTTCACGCTTCAGACCAGACACTGGGGGCCTGGTGAAGACCTGCAGGATTTAAATACCGGTCTACTGCTGTGATATATTACCAAGACTGACCTGAGATCAGTCTAATGTAGATGAAATCACCATCACATAAGCTGTGGGTGCGTCACAGGAGGCTGGTGGCACCTATTTTGGGGGAGGAAGGGGTTGTGGTAAAGGCAGGGGTGGAATAGTTTCTATGGGTTGGATACCATTCCATCGGCTCCGTTCCAGCCATTATTATGAACGGTCCTTCATTTAGCAGCGTCCACGGGGTGTGTGTGTGTGTGTGTGTGTGTGTGTGTGTGTGTGTGTGTGTGTGTGTGTGTGTGTGTGTGTGTGTGTGTGCGTGTGTGTGTGTGTGTGTCTCTCTCCAGATCAAAGTGTAATCCATCCAGAGGAAGTCAGACACTGGCCTCTGGGGAGAACATGAAACCCATGAATCCTCCGCAGGGGGAGAGCAACCAGCCAGTGTCCATGAGCCCTATTCCCTATATAGAACACTACTGTTGACCAGAGCCCTATTCCCTATATAGAACACTACTGTTGACCAGAGCCCTATTCCCTATATAGAACACTACTGTTGACCAGAGCCCTATTCCCTATATAGAACACTACTGTTGACCAGAGCCCTATTCCCTATATAGAACACTACTGTTGACCAGAGCCCTATTCCCTATATAGAACACTACTGTTGACCAGAGCCCTATTCCATATATAGAACACTACTGTTGACCAGAGCCCTATTCCCTATATAGAACACTACTGTTGACCAGAGCCCTATTCCCTATATAGAACACTACTGTTGACCAGAGCCCTATTCCCTATATAGAACACTACTGTTGACCAGAGCCCTATTCCCTATATAGAACACTACTGTTGACCAGAGCCCTATTCTCTATATAGAACACTACTTTTGACCAGGGCCCTATTCCCTATATAGAACACTATTGTTGACCAGAGCCCTATTCTCTATATAGAACACTACCTTTGACCAGAGCCCTATTCCCTATATAGGGCCCTATTCCATTTATAGTGCCCTACATTTAACCAGGGCCCTATTCCATTTATAGTGCCCTACATTTAACCAGGGCCCTATTCCATTTATAGTGCCCTACATTTAACCAGGGCCCTATTCCATTTGTAGTGCCCTACATTTAACCAGGGCCCTATTCCATTTGTAGTGCCCTACATTTAACCAGGGCCCTATTCCATTTATAGTGCCCTACATTTAACCAGGGCCCTATTCCATTTGTAGTGCCCTACATTTAACCAGGGCCCTATTCCATTTGTAGTGCCCTACATTTAACCAGGGCCCTATTCCATTTGTAGTGCCCTACATTTAACCAGGGCCCTATTCCATTTATAGTGCCCTACATTTACCCAGGGCCCTATTCCATTTATAGTGCCCTACATTTAACCAGGGCCCTATTCCATTTGTAGTGCCCTACATTTAACCAGGGCCCTATTCAATTTATAGTGCCCTACATTTAACCAGGGCCCTATTCCATTTATAGTGCCCTACATTTAACCAGGGCCCTATTCCATTTATAGTGCCCTACATTTAACCAGGGCCCTATTCCATTTATAGTGCCCTACATTTACCCAGGGCCCTATTCCATTTATAGTGCCCTACATTTACCCAGGGCCCTATTCCATTTATAGTGCCCTACATTTACCCAGGGCCCTATTCCATTTATAGTGCCCTACATTTACCCAGGGCCCTATTCCATTTATAGTGCCCTACATTTAACCAGGGCCCTATTCCATTTATAGTGCCCTACATTTACCCAGGGCCCTATTCCATTTGTAGTGCCCTACATTTACCCAGGGCCCTAGTCCATTTCTAGTGCCCTACATTTACCCAGGGCCCTATTCCATTTGTAGTGCCCTACATTTACCCAGGGCCCTATTCCATTTATAGTGCCCTACATTTACCCAGGGCCCTATTCCATTTCTAGTGCCCTACATTTACCCAGGGCCCAATTCCATTTATAGTGCCCTACATTTAACCAGGGCCCTATTCCATTTATAGTGCCCTACATTTACCCAGGGCCCTATTCCATTTATAGTGCCCTACATTTACCCAGGGCCCTATTCCATTTATAGTGCCCTACATTTAACCAGGGCCCTATTCCATTTGTAGTGCCCTACATTTACCCAGGGCCCTATTCCATTTATAGTGCCCTACATTTAACCAGGGCCCTATTCCATTTATAGTGCCCTACATTTAACCAGGGCCCTATTCCATTTATAGTGCCCTACATTTAACCAGGGCCCTATTCCATTTATAGTGCCCTACATTTAACCAGGGCCCTATTCCATTTGTAGTGCCCTACATTTACCCAGGGCCCTATTCCATTTGTAGTGCCCTACATTTACCCAGGGCCCATAGGGTTCCATTTGGGACATGAACTGTGTGGAAGCAGCCTGTGCAGAACAGTGTCGTCTCCACAGAACAACTTAACATGAATACATGAATAAGGTCAATCTTTCTCCTAACTTATGGTAAGTTTGATATTTAGAACACAACGAATAAAATACATTTACCAAAAAAAAAAAAAAAAACTTATGTAAAAACAAGTAATCTATATTTTGTTTCTCGGGAAAGAAGAAACTCAACAACAAACTTTCAAGTTGTTCACAATATCAGAACATTGTTCTGTCTCTTTTTTAACCGTACCCCCCCCCCCCCTCCCAGCGGGTCTTCTTGTTGAGGTTTTCTTTGTCGTCGTGTTCTGAATATCTAAACTAGGCTCCTCTCCTGTCTGGGTTCTCGACATCCTCTCTGGTCTCCTCTCCTGTCTGGGTTCTCAACATCCTCTCTGGTCTCCTCTCCTGTCTGGGTTCTCAACATCCTCTCTGGGCTCCTCTCCTGTCTGGGTTCTCAACATCCTCTCTGGGCTCCTCTCCTGTCTGGGTTCTCAACATCCTCTCTGGGCTCCTCTCCTGTCTGGGTTCTCAACATCCTCTCTGGGCTCCTCTCCTGTCTGGGTTCTCAACATTCTCTCTGGTCTCCTCTCCTGTCTGGGTTCTCAACATCCTCTCTGGGCTCCTCTCCTGTCTGGGTTCTCAACATCCTCTCTGGGCTCCTCTCCTGTCTGGGTTTTCAACATCCTCTCTGGGCTCCTCTCCTGTCTGGGTTCTCAACATCCTCTCTGGTCTCCTCTCCTGTCTGGGTTCTCAACATTCTCTCTGGGCTCCTCTCCTGTCTGGGTTCTCAACATCCTCTCTGGGCTCCTCTCCTGTCTGGGTTCTCAACATCCTCTCTGGGCACCTCCCCTGTCTGGTTTCTCAACATCCTCTCTGGGCTCCTCTCCTGTCTACCTGGTGACATTTGGGGATAAACGCTCAACAAACAAAGAGAGAGGAGCTGCAGAGTGGTGGAGAGGATTTGGAAACAGGTGGAGAGGGTGGGGGTGGGGGGGGGTGAGTTCCTAACTAAAGACACAGAGGGGAATGTGAGTTCCTAAATGTAAGATATAGAGGGAAATGTGAGTTCCTAAATGTAAGACACAGAGGGAAATGTGAGTTCCTAAATGTAAGACACAGAGGGAAATGTGAGTTTGATGGGACTAGTACAATCTAACGCACCACCAGCCTACACTCACCACTCCCATCTGAAGAGGTGAGTCCCCTGTTCCCTGATCATTGGTAAAACCGTAGCTAGACCCCCCCCCCCCCCGCCCCCGCCCCCCGCCGCGTGTAGGATGTATGGTGGATTACTGGAGGAATGAGCCAATCACTCTCTCTCCCTGAAGCCCAGTGTCACCGAAGTGGAGGAGGCAATGTGGGCGACAACTGTCAATTCCACTAACTACAGCCGCCAGTGTTCTGTTATCATAAATACAAAAAACACATTCGGTGAAAACAAGACAGGCAGAAACCTTTGATTGAACTGTTGATTGCAACTTATTAAAAGGCAAATTAGGAATTTCAAAAGGCTTCTATTTCCAAACCCTCATAAATAATACATCAGCTAGATACAGTGGAGTTGTTGTGTTGTTGTGGTCAGAACAGGAAACAGATTCCTCCACCCACCTTCTGGCATCTTAAAGGAGGAAGAGGTTCTTGTCTGACGGTATGAAAGATGTTAAACATTACCAAGGTCCACTCCTTCCAAACTTCCTTTTATTTTCTTCTGCTGTACACAAGGAGAAATAAACAACGGCTTTGGGCAAGATGACCCAGGAGAGTATGTTCCACTGTCTATAAACTACCACTCGCCCAACTAAACACACATCTTCTCAAACCTTGTTCAAAGCCTAAACCAACAAAAGTACAGTTTCCTGAATTTGGACTGAAGTTGAATCCCTCCTGTTAATCTAGAGTTTTGACAAGCAGCAGACATTGGGGGGAGGAGGTTAATCTAGAGTTTTGACAAGCAGCAGACATTGGGGGAAGAGGTTAATCTAGAGTTTTGACAAGCAGCAGACATTGGGGGGAAGAGGTCAATCTAGAGTTTTGACAAGCAGCAGACATTGGGAGGAAGAGGTTAATCTAGAGTTTTGACAAGCAGCAGACATTGGGGGGAAGAGGTTAATCTAGAGTTTTGACAAGCAGCAGACATTGGGGGGAAGAGGTTAATCTAGAGTTTTGGCAAGCAGCAGACATTGGGGGGAAGAGGTTAATCTAGAGTTTTGGCAAGCAGCAGACATTGGGGGGAAGAGGTTAATCTAGAGTTTTGACAAGCAGCAGACATTGGGGGGAAGAGGTCAATCTAGAGTTTTGACAAGCAGCAGACATTGGGAGGAAGAGGTTAATCTAGAGTTTTGACAAGCAGCAGACATTGGGGGGAAGAGGTCAATCTAGAGTTTTGACAAGCAGCAGACATTGGGGGGAAGAGGTTAATCTAGAGTTTTGACAAGCAGCAGACATTGGGAGGAAGAGGTTAATCTAGAGTTTTGACAAGCAGCAGACATTGGGGGGAAGAGGTTAATCTAGAGTTTTGACAACCAGCAGACATTGGGGGGAAGAGGTCAATCTAGAGTTTTGACAAGCAGCAGACATTGGGAGGAAGAGGTTAATCTAGAGTTTTGACAAGCAGCAGACATTGGGGGGAAGAGGTTAATCTAGAGTTTTGACAAGCAGCAGACATTGGGGGGAAGAGGTTAATCTAGAGTTTTGACAAGCAGCAGACATCAGTCGGGAATGTTTACTGTTTCCTGTGGAATGTCTCGGAACACACAGAACCCTCGGAACACACAGAACCCTCGGAACACACAGAACCATCGGAACACACAGAACCCTCGGAACACACAGAACCCTCTGAACACACAGAACCCTCGGAACACACAGAACCCTCGGAACACACAGAACCCTCGGAACACACAGAACCATCGGAACACACAGAACCCTCTGAACACACAGAACCCTCGGAACACACAGAACCCTCGGAACACACAGAACCCTCGGAACACACAGAACCCTCGGAACACACAGAACCCTCGGAACACACAGAACCATCGGAACACACAGAACCCTCGGAACACACAGAACCCTCTGAACACACAGAACCCTCGGAACACACAGAAATCTCGGAACACACAGAACCATCGGAACACACAGAACCCTCGGAACACACAGAACCCTCGGAACACACAGAACCCTCGGAACACACAGAACCCTCGGAACACACAGAGCCCTCGGAACACACAGAACCATCGGAACACACAGAACCCTCGGAACACACAGAACCCTCGGAACACACAGAACCTTCAGAACACACAGAACCTTCAGAACACAGAACCCTCGGAACACACAGAACCCGCTGAACACACCGTACCACTACTGGTTCAGGACCAAAACAGCTTCGACAACAATTAGGGATAGAAGGAAAACAGAGAGGGAAGGGAGGAGAGAATAACACCTGCAGCAGGAAACAAGTGAAATAATGTTTTTGTTTTGAATGGTGGGAGGCTGGGATTTCAAAGTGGAGCCTTTTTTAGACATAGTTGTTGTTTTTTACACTGTTATATAGAAAGATAGAAACAGGCCCTCTGATTTGATACACTGAACTCTATCAGAGAAGTAGTTGGTGAACCAGGCGAGGCAGTCATTTGAGAAACCAAGGCTGTTGAGTCTGTCAATAAGAATGTGGTGATTGACAGAGTTGAAAGCCTTGGCCAGATCAATGAATATGGCTGTACAGTAATGTCTCTGATCGATGGTGGTTATGATATCATTTAGGACCTTGAGTGTGGCTGAGGTGCACCCATGACCAGCTCTGAAACCAGATTGCATAGCGGAGAAGCTACGGGGAGACAATGGTCGGTAATCTGTTTGTTGACTTGGCTTTCGACGACTTTAGAAAGGCAGGGTAGGATAGATATAGGTCTGTAGCAGTTTGGGTCTACAGTGTCTCTCCCTTTGAAGAGGGGGATGACCGCGGCAGCTTTCCAATCTTTGGGGATCTCAGACGATACGAAAGAGAGGTTGAACAGGCTAGTAATAGGGGTGGCAACAATTTCGGCAGATCATTTTAGAAAGAGAGGGTCCAGATTGTCTAGCCCGGCTGATTTGTAGGGGTCCAGATTTTGCAGCTCTTTCAGAATATCAGCGGAACGGATTTGGGAGAAGGAGAAATGGGGGAGGCTTTGGCAAGTTGCTGTAGGGAGTGCAGGGCTGTTGACCGGGGTAGGGGTAGCCAGGTAGAAAGTATGGCTAACCGTAGAAAAATGTTAATTGAAATTCTCAATTATAGCGGATTTACCGGTGGTGACAGTGTTTCCTATCCTCAGTGCAGTGGGCAGCTGGGAGGAGGTGCTCTTATTCTCCATGGACATTATAGTGTATTTACCAGTGGTGACAGTGTTTCCTATCCTCAGTGCAGTGGGCAGCTGGGAGGAGGTGCTCTTATTCTCCATGGACATTATAGTGTATTTACCAGTGGTGACAGTGTTTCCTATCCTCAGTGCAGTGGGCAGCTGGGAGGAGGTGCTCTTATTCTCCATGGACATTATAGTGTATTTACCAGTGGTGACAGTGTTTCCTATCCTCAGTGCAGTGGGCAGCTGGGAGGAGGTGCTCTTATTCTCCATGGACATTATAGTGTATTTACCAGTGGTGACAGTGTTTCCTATCCTCAGTGCAGTGGGCAGCTGGGAGGAGGTGACAGTGTTTCCTATCCTCAGTGCAGTGGGCAGCTGGGAGGAGGTGCTCTTATTCTCTATTCTACAGGATGCACATTTCTGCTTGAAAAAGCTAGACTTAGCTTTCCTAACTGCCTGTGTATATTGGTTGCTAACATCCCTGAAAAGTTGCATATCATGGGGGCTATTCGATGCTAATGCAGAACACCACAGGATGTTTTTGTGCTGGTCAAGGGCAGACAGGTCTGGAGAGAACCAAGGGCGATATCTGTTCCTGGTTCTCACACTTCTTGAATGGGGCATGCTTATTTAAGATGGTGAGGAAGGCACTTTTAAAGAATGACCAGGCATCCTCTACTGACGGGATGAGGTCAATATCCTTCCAGGATACCCGGGCCAGGTCGATTAGAAAGGCCTGCTCGCTGAAGTGTTTTGGGAGCGTTTGACAGTGATGAGGGGTGGTCGTTTGACCGCAGACACATTACGGATGCAGGCAATGAGGCAGTGATCGCTGAGATCTTGGTTGAAAACAGCGGAGGTATATTTGGAGGGCAAGTTGGTTAGGATGATATCTATGAGGGTGCCCGTGTTTACAGATTTGGGGTTGTACCAGGTGGGTTCATTGATAATTTATGTGAGATTGAGGGCATCAAGCTTGGATTGTAGGATGGCTGTTGTGTTAAGCATGTTCCAGTTTAGGTCACCGAGCAGCACGAGCTCTGAAGATAAATGGGGGGCAATTAATTCACATATGGTATCCAGGGCTGAGGGAGATCTATAACAAGCGGAAACAGTGAGAGACTTATTTCTGGAAAGGTGGATATTTAAAAGTAGAAGATCAAACAGTTTTGGTTCAGATCTGGATAGCATGACAGAACACTGCAGTAGAATGCAACTCCGCCCCTTTGGCTGTTCTATCTTGATGGGAAAATGTTGTAGTTGGGGATGGAAATTTCAGGGGTTTTGGTGGCCTTCCTGAGCCAGGATTCAGACACGTTTATTAAGACATCCGGGTTGTGCTAAAGCAGTGAATAAAACAAACTTAGGGAGGAGGCTTCTCATGTTAACATGCATGAAACCAAGGCTTTTATGGGTACAGAAGTCATCAAATGAGAGCGCCTGGGGAGTGGGAGTGCAGGGCCTGGATTCCTCACCAGAGGAACAGAGGAGGAGTAGGATAAGGGTACGGCTAAAAGCTATGACAACTGGTCGTCTAGTACGTTCAGAACAGAGAGTAAAAGGAGCAGGTTTCTGGGCTCATGGTAGAATAGATTCAAGGCATAATGTCCAGACAAAGGTACGGTAGGATGTGAATACAGTGGAGGTAAGCCTGTACATAGAGTGACAATGAAAGAGATATTGTCTCTAGGAATGTCATTTAAACCAGGTGATGTTACCGAAATGTTTCAAGGGTCTGCATCAGTGGCTTCTTGTGTGGAAGCCAGGAGATGCTAAATGTGGTGGTTAATTACAGTGAGACCGGCAGTTATTTGATTGACAATCACCGGCTGACCAAATTTCATTGACTACCCAGGTACAACCCATTATACTGAAGACAGACCCACCCAGGTACAACCCAATATACTGACCCAGGTACAACCCAATATACTGACCCAGGTACAACCCATTATACTGACCCAGTTACAACCCAATATACTGACCCAGGTACAACCCAATATACTGACCCAGGTACAACCCATTATACTGACCCAGTTACAACCCAATATACTGACCCAGGTACAACCCAATATACTGAAGACAGACCCACCCAGGTACAACCCAATATACTGACCCAGGTACAACCCAATATACTGAAGACAGACCCACCCAGTTACAACCCAATATACTGACCCAGGTACAACCCATTATACTGACCCAGTTACAACCCAATATACTGACCCAGGTACAACCCAATATACTGAAGACAGACCCACCCAGGTACAACCCAATATACTGAAGACAGACCCACCCAGTTACAACCCAATATACTGACCCAGGTACAACCCATTATACTGACCCAGTTACAACCCATTATACTGACCCAGGTACAACCCATTATACTGAAGACAGACCCACCCAGGCACAACCCATTATACTGACCCAAGTACAACCCAATATACTGACCCAGGTACAACCCAATATACTGACCCAGGTACAACCCAATATACTGACCCAGGTACAACCAATATACTGGCCCAGGTACAACCAAATATACTGACCCAGGTACAACCCATTATACTGACCCAGGTACAACCCATTATACTGACCCAGGTACAACCCATTATACTGACCCAGGTACAACCCATTATACTGACCCAGGTACAACCCATTATACTGAAGACAGACCCACCCAGGTACAACCCATTATACTGACCCAGGTACAACCCAATATACTGACCCAGGTACAACCCAATATACTGGCCCAGGTACAACCCAATATACTGACCCAGGTACAACCCATTATACTGACCCAGGTACAACCCATTATACTGAAGACAGACCCACCCAGGTACAACCCAATATACTGACCCAGGTACAACCCATTATACTGACCCAGGTACAACCCAATATACTGACCCAGGTACAACCCATTATACTGACCCAGGTACAACCCATTATACTGAAGACAGACCCACCCAGGTACAACCCAATATACTGACCCAGGTACAACCCAATATACTGACCCAGGTACAACCCATTATACTGACCCAGGTACAACCCAATATACTGACCCAGGTACAACCCATTATACTGAAGACAGACCCACCCAGGTACAACCCATTATACTGACCCAGGTACAACCCAATATACTGACCCAGGTACAACCCATTATACTGAAGACAGACCCACCCAGGTACAACCCATTATACTGACCCAGGTACAACCCATTATACTGACCCAGGTACAACCCATTATACTGACCCAGGTACAACCCATTATACTGAAGACAGACCCACCCAGGTACAACCCATTATACTGACCCAGGTACAACCCATTATACTGAAGACAGACCCACCCAGGTACAACCCAATATACTGACCCAGGTACAACCCATTATACTGACCCAGGTACAACCCATTATACTGACCCAGGTACAACCCATTATATTGAAGACAGACCCACCCAGGTACAAGCCATTATACTGACCGAGGTACAACCCATTATACTGAAGAAAGACCCACCCAGGCACAACCCATTATACTGACCCAAGTACAACCCAATATACTGACCCAGGTACAACCCAATATACTGACCCAGGTACAACCCAATATACTGACCCAGGTACAACCAAATATACTGACCCAGGTACAACCCATTATACTGACCCAGGTACAACACATTATACTGAAGACAGACCCACCCAGGTACAACCCAATATACTGACCCAGGTACAACCCATTATACTGAAGACAGACCCACCCAGGTACAACCCATTATACTGACCCAGGTACAACCCAATATACTGACCCAGGTACAACCCATTATACTGAAGACAGACCCACCCAGGTACAACCCAATATACTGACCCAGGTACAACCCAATATACTGACCCAGGTACAACCCATTATACTGACCCAGGTACAACCCAATATACTGACCCAGGTACAACCCAATATACTGACCCAAGTACAACCCATTATACTGACCCAGGTACAACCCATTATACTGAAGACAGACCCACCCAGGTACAACCCAATATACTGACCCAGGTACAACCCAATATACTGACCCAGGTACAACCCAATATACTGACCCAGGTACAACCCATTATACTGACACAGGTACAACCCAATATACTGAAGACAGACCCACCCAGGTACAACCCATTATACTGAAGACAGACCCACCCAGGTACAACCCATTATACTGAAGACAGACCCACCCAGGTACAACCCATTATACTGACCCAGGTACAACCCATTATACTGACCCAGGTACAACCCATTATACCGAAGACAGACCCACCCAGGTGCAACCCATTATACTGACCCAGGTACAACCCATTATACTGAAGACAGACCCACCCAGGTACAACCCAATATACTGACCCAGGTACAACCCAATATACTGACCCAGGTACAACCCATTATACTGAAGACAGACCCACCCAGGTACAACCCATTATACTGACCCAGGTACA
>NC_088235.1:7771355-7773855 GCF_036934945.1 Oncorhynchus masou masou
AGAGCCTGTCTGGTAAACGGAACTGAATAGTGACCTTTGACCCTCCTCAAACAGACATAAGCCTGCACCTCAAATGGAGCCCTATTCCCTATATAGAAGACTACTGTTGACCAGAGCCCTATTCCCTATATGGAACACTACTGTTGACCAGAGCCCTATCCCCTATATAGAACACTACTGTTGACCAGAGCCCTATTCCCTATATAGAGCACTACTGTTGACCAGAGCCCTATTCTCTATATAGAACACTACTGTTGACCAGAGCCCTATTCCCTATATAGAACACTACTGTTGACCAGAGCCCTATTCCCTATATAGAACACTACTGTAGACCAGGGCCCTATTCCCTATATAGAACACTACTGTTGACCAGAGCCCTATTCCCTATATGGAACACTACTGTTGACCAGAGCCCTATTCTCTATATAGAACACTACTGTTGACCAGAGCCCTATTCCCTATATAGTACACTACTGTTGACCAGAGCCCTATTCTCTATATAGAACACTACTGTTGACCAGAGCCCTATTCTCTATATAGAACACTACTGTTGACCAGAGCCCTATTCCCTATATAGAGCACTACTGTTGACCAGAGCCCTAACTCTAACCCTAACTCGAACTCGAACTTGAACTTGAACTCAAACTCTAATTCGAACCCTAACCCCTAACCCCTAACCCTAGCCCACGACATCAAGGAAAAGGAAAGAACAGAACCCATGTGACAAACCAGCCATGTGACCAACCAACCATGTGACCAACCAACCATGTGACCAACCAGCCACGTGACCAACCAACCATGTGACCAACCAACCATGTGACCAACCAGCCATGTGACCAACCAGCCATGTGACCAACCAACCATGTGACCAACCAACCATGTGACCAACCAACCATGTGACTAACCAACCATGTGACTAACCAGCCATGTGACCAACCAACCATGTGACCAACCAACCATGTGACCAACCAACCATGTGACCAACCAGCCACGTGACCAACCAACCACGTGACCAACCAACCATGTGACCAACCAGCTATGTGACCAACCAGCCATGTGACCAAACAACCATGTGACCAACCAACCATGTGACTAACCAACCATGTGACTAACCAGCCATGTGACCAACCAACCATGTGACCAACCAACCATGTGACCAACCAGCCACGTGACCAACCAACCACGTGACCAACCAACCATGTGACCAACCAGCTATGTGACCAACCAGCCATGTGACCAAACAACCATGTGACCAACCAACCATGTGACCAACCAACCATGTGACCAACCAACCATGTGACTAACCAGCCATGTGACCAACCAGCCATGTGACCAACCAGCCATGTGACCAACCAACCATGTGACCAACCAACCATGTGACCAACCAACCATGTGCCCAATCAGCCATGTGACCAACCAGCCATGTGACCAACCAACCATGTGACCAACCAACCATGTGACCAACCAAAAGAGCAGCTCTGAGGAAGAGAGGAGATTCAGCAACTCTTGGAGGGCGATGGAAGTTTAACAATTTTTTCATTTATTGTTAAATAATTAAATAAAGTAAAATGTTGGTTTTAATACATTAATTTACTTCCTTTGCCCTCCAAGAGTTTCTGAATATCCTCTCTTCTTCAGTTTGCGCCTCAGTTCATGGACCTTGGTTAGAGACAGAGAAAGGAGGAAGCAACAGTTCCCTTCCCTCAGCTCTGAGGAACAACAAGAGGTCAACAAAAGGTCAACAGCAATATCAGCGGAGTTAATAGTTGTTTGAAGCAGCAATCTCAGAGGTTAAAGTTCATGCGAAACACAATCCAGTGAAAAATGATGGTGGGTTTTTGAAAGGTTTTCCAGTCCCGTGTTTACAGAGAGGAGAGCTGACGGAGGCCATTGGAAAAGGAACACATCTCTTCGGTGATGTACAGAGACAAGGTCTCTCCAGGTCCTGTGTTTACAGAGAGGAGAGCTGACGGAGGTCATTGGAAAAGGAACACATCTCTTCGGTGATGTACAGAGACAAGGTCTCCCCAGGTCCCGTGTTTAGAGAGGAGAGCTGACGGAGGTCATTGGAAAAGGAACACATGTCTTCGGTGATGTACAGAGACAAGGTCTCCCCAGGTCCCGTGTTTAGAGAGGAGAGCTGACGGAGGTCATTGGAAAAGGAACACATGTCTTCGGTGATGTACAGAGACAAGGTCTCCCCAGGTCCCGTGTCGGGACCATCACTGTGGTATCTGGAAGACAGATATTGTGTACAAGGACAATATGACAGTATTTTACGGTATAGATATATATTTTTTAGAATAAAAAACTTCATGAGTAGTTCATGGCGCTGCGGTGACAACACAAAAAAATACTAAGAGATTTGAAAGTGGTGTTTTCTCCATTCTGTTCTATACTGTTCTATACTGTTCTATTCTGTTCTATACTGTTCTATTCTGTTCTATACTATTCTATTCTGTTCTATACTGTTCTATTCTGTTCTATACTATTCTATTCT
>NC_088235.1:7778855-7806355 GCF_036934945.1 Oncorhynchus masou masou
TACAGACTGTCGTTCAGAGAGGCCGTGCTACTGAACCCTACTATGAAGTAAAACGTTTGTGTTGTTTATATCTTGTTTGGTCCCTATTGTTGTCATTGTCCTGACTGAAAGAAGGTTCAGTGAATGTGGGGGTGCAGCGTGAGGTAATACTCTAGACGGAGTGCTGCTCAGCGTGAGGTAATACAGTAGGGGGAGTGCTGCTCAGCGTGAGGTAATACAGTAGGGGGAGTGGGAGGTAATACAGTAGGGGGAGTGCTGCTCAGCGTGAGGTAATACAGTAGGGGGAGTGCTGCTCAGCGTGAGGTAATACAGTAGGGAGAGTGCTGATCAGCGTGAGGTAATACAGTAGGGGGAGTGCTGCTCAGCGTGAGGTAATACAGTAGGGGGAGTGCTGCTCAGCGTGAGGTAATACAGTAGGGGGAGTGCTGCTCAGCGTGAGGTAATACAGTAGAGTGAGTGCTGCTCAGCGTGAGGTAATACAGTAGGGGGAGTGCTGCTCAGCGTGAGGTAATACAGTAGGGGGAGTGCTGCTCAGCGTGAGGTAATACAGTAGGGGGAGTGCTGAGGTAATACAGTAGGGGGAGTGCTGAGGTAATACAGTACGGGGAGTGCTGCTCAGCGTGAGGTAATACAGTAGGGGGAGTGCTGCTCAGTGTGAGGTAATACAGTAGGGGGAGTGCTGCTCAGCGTGAGGTAATACAGTTGGGGGAGTGCTGCTCAGCGTGAGGTAATACAGTAGGGGGAGTGCTGCTCGGCGTGAGGTAATACAGTAGACGGAGTGCTGCTCAGCGTGAGGTAATACAGTAGAGGGAGTGCTGCTCAGCGTGAGGTAATACAGTAGGGGAAGTGGGAGGTGATACAGTAGGGGGAGTGCTGCTCGGCGTGAGGTAATACTGTAGACGGAGTGCTGCTCAGCGTGAGGTAATACAGTAGAGGGAGTGCTGCTCAGCGTGAGGTAATACAGTAGGGGGAGTGCTGCTCAGTGTGAGGTAATACAGTAGAGGGAGTGCTGCTCGGCGTGAGGTAATACAGTAGGGGGAGTGGTGCTCAGCGTGAGGTAATACAGTAGGGGGAGTGCTGCTCAGTGTGAGGTAATACTGTAGGGGGAGTGCTGCTCAGCGTGAGGTAATACAGTAGGGGGAGTGCTGCTCAGCGTGAGGTAATACAGTAGGGGGAGTGCTGCTCAGCGTGAGGTAATACAGTAGGGGGAGTGCTGCTCAGTGTGAGGTAATACAGTAGGGGGAGTGCTGCTCAGCGTGAGGTAATACAGTAGGGGGAGTGCTGATCAGCGTGAGGTAATACAGTAGGGGGTGTGCTGCTCAGCGTGAGGTAATACAGTAGGGGGAGTGCTGCTCAGCGTGAGGTAATACAGTAGGGGGAGTGCTGCTCAGCGTGAGGTAATATAGTAGGGGGAGTGCTGCTCAGCGTGAGGTAATACAGTAGGGAGAGTGCTGCTCAGCGTGAGGTAATACAGTAGGGAGAGTGATGAGGTAATACAGTAGGGGGAGTGCTGCTTAGCGTGAGGTAATACAGTAGGGGGAGTGCTGCTCGGCGTGAGGTAATACAGTAGGGGGAGTGCTGCTCAGCGTGAGGTAATACAGTAGGGGGAGTGCTGCTCAGTGTGAGGTAATACAGTAGGGGGAGTGCTGCTCAGCGTGAGGTAATACAGTAGGGGGAGTGCTGCTCAGCGTGAGGTAATACAGTAGGGGGAGTGCTGCTCAGCGTGAGGTAATACAGTAGGGGGAGTGCTGCTCAGTGTGAGGTAATACAGTAGGGGGAGTGCTGAGGTAATACAGTAGGGGGAGTGCTGCTCAGCGTGAGGTAATACAGTAGGGGGAGTGCTGCTCAGCGTGAGGTAATACCGTAGGGGGAGTGCTGCTCGGCGTGAGGTAATACAGTAGGGGGAGTGCTGATCAGCGTGAGGTAATACAGTAGGGGGAGTGCTGCTCAGCGTGAGGTAATACAGTAGGGGGTGTGCTGATCAGCGTGAGGTAATACAGTAGGGGGAGTGCTGCTCAGCGTGAGGTAATACAGTAGGGGGGAGTACCGAGGTAATACAGTAGGGGGTGTGCTGATCAGCGTGAGGTAATACAGTAGGGGGAGAGCTGCTCAGTGTGAGGTAATACAGTAGGGGGAGTGCTGCTCGGCGTGAGGTAATACAGTAGGGGGAGTGCTGCTCAGCGTGAGGTAATACAGTAGGGGGAGTGCTGCTCAGTGTGAGGTAATACAGTAGGGGGAGTGCTGCTCAGCGTGTGGTAATACAGTAGGGGGAGTGCTGATCAGCGTGAGGTAATACAGTAGAGGGAGGTGCAGCGTGAGGTAGTACAGTAGGGGGAGTGCTGCTCGGCGTGAGGTAATACAGTAGGGGGAGTGCTGCTCAGCGTGAGGTAATACAGTAGGGGGAGTGCTGCTCAGCGTGAGGTAATACAGTAGGGGGAGTGCTGCTCAGCGTGAGGTAATACCGTAGGGGGAGTGCTGCTCGGCGTGAGGTAATACAGTAGGGGGAGTGCTGATCAGCGTGAGGTAATACAGTAGGGGGAGTGCTGCTCAGCGTGAGGTAATACAGTAGGGGGTGTGCTGATCAGCGTGAGGTAATACAGTAGGGGGAGTGCTGCTCAGCGTGAGGTAATACAGTAGGGGGAGTACCGAGGTAATACAGTAGGGGGTGTGCTGATCAGCGTGAGGTAATACAGTAGGGGAGAGCTGCTCAGTGTGAGGTAATACAGTAGGGGGAGTGCTGCTCGGCGTGAGGTAATACAGTAGGGGGAGTGCTGCTCAGCGTGAGGTAATACAGTAGGGGGAGTGCTGCTCAGTGTGAGGTAATACA
This sequence comes from Oncorhynchus masou masou, assembly GCF_036934945.1. NCBI lineage: Eukaryota > Metazoa > Chordata > Actinopteri > Salmoniformes > Salmonidae > Oncorhynchus > Oncorhynchus masou. Next base: position 7,781,683 of record NC_088235.1, read on the forward strand.
GTAGGGGGAGTGCTGCTCAGCGTGTGGTAATACAGTAGGGGGAGTGCTGATCAGCGTGAGGTAATACAGTAGAGGGAGGTGCAGCGTGAGGTAGTACAGTAGGGGGAGTGCTGCTCGGCGTGAGGTAATACAGTAGGGGGAGTGCTGCTCAGCGTGAGGTAATACAGTAGGGGGAGTGCTGCTCAGCGTGAGGTAATACAGTAGGGGGAGAGCTGCTCAGCGTGAGGTAATACAGTAGGGGGAGTGCTGCTCGGCGTGAGGTAATACAGTAGGGGGAGTGCTGCTCAGCGTGAGGTAATACAGTTGGCGGAGTGCTGCTCAGCGTGAGGTAATACAGTAGGGAGAGTGCTGCTCAGCGTGAGGTAATACAGTAGGGGGAGTGCTGCTCAGCGTGAGGTAATACAGTAGGGGGAGTGCTGCTCAGCGTGAGGTAATACAGTAGGGGGAGTGATGCTCAGCGTGAGGTAATACAGTAGGGGGAGTGCTGCTCAGCGTGAGGTAATACAGTAGGGGGAGTGCTGCTCATTGTGAGGTAATATGTGTTCTCCTCACTCTCATCCTCACAAGAACGTACTCAAGAGAACGTCCTCGGGGGAATGAACTCTGAGCATGAGAGAGTGTGAAGCGCGGTAGTACGCAGATTGAGAAACAGCCACACGCACACAGCCTCAGCTCTCTACCCTCTACCACGTCACTCAATACCCATGGAGAGGAAAGTCAAAGGCAGTTGATTTTTCTTCTGCATCATTAATATCAGCAATGACTCATATCTTGGAGGCGGTAAGCAGCAACCGGGAGAGATGCCAAAGTCACAGGCCTTCCTCAGCAGGTCCCTCTGAAAGGTTCAGAATGAGGGAGTGGAGGGTGGAGGGGAGGGTGGAGGGGAGGGTGGAGGGTGGAGGGGAGGGTGGAGGGGAGGGTGGAGGGGAGTGGAGGGTGGAGGGGAGTGGAGGGTGGAGGGGAGGGTGGAGGGGAGTGGAGGGTGGAGGGGAGTGTGGAGGGTAGAGGGGAGGGTGGAGGGTGGAGGGGGTTGGAGGGGAGTGTAGGGTGGAGGGGAGGGTTGAGGGTGGAGGGGAGGGTGGAGGGTGGAGGGGAGGGTGGAGGGGAGTGGAGTGGAGGGTGGAGGGAAGGGTGGAGGGGGGTGGAGGGGAGTGGAGGGTGGAGGGGGTGGAGGGGAGTGGAGGGTGGAGGGGAGTGGGGGGTGGAGGGGAGGGTGGAGGGAAGTGGAGGGGAGGGTGGAGGGGAGTGGAAGGGAGTGGAGTGGAGGGTGGAGGGGAGTGGGGGGTGGAGGGGAGGGTGGAGGGGAGTGGGGGGTGGAGGGGAGGGTGGAGGGAAGTGGAGTGGAGGGTGGAGGGGAGTGGGGGTGGAGGGGAGTGGGGGGTGGAGGGGAGTGGAGGGGAGTGGGGGGTGGAGGGGAGTGGAGGGTGATAGTATAGTGACATCAGACTGGCCCTCTGACATTGTTGGTCTGGATCTGAATAGCTCCACGACGATTTCTAGAACACAAACACATTCTACCCATTCTGATTGGTCCCAGAAACCGATGGGTTGGGCCAGAGCCATTAACACACGTGGGTAAAGTGACAGTTTGAAAACGTGTCATTTGGCCTTTAATACTCCTGATTGGTTAAGAGATGGTTCAAATCTCGGATGAATTTGTTTTTGGAACAACAGACCCCTCAAACGACGGTCGCCTCAGACTGAAGCATGTAGCGAACATCGAGCAGTGGAAGAATTCAGTTGGAGTCGTCAGGCAATAATGGGGACATCAAGAGTAGAAAATAAAAATATAAGCCAGTTTGGGGGGCCTGGAGGATTTCGTTTTTGGCAGTGTGTTTCAAATGCCAGGGCCCGATTTCTGGTTCGGGACCCTATTCGCTATATAGTGCACTACTTCCTCCCGGATGCACTCGGAACAGTCTGCTCTCACATGCTGTTATTATGGCTGGTGATTGGTTCCAACTCTACAGGGCCTCTGTCAGATGTCATCTCTAGGCTGGTGTCCTATTCCACCTCTTATCGTTCATTAGCTTAGCCTCGGTCCTATTCCACTTCCTATCGTTCATTACCTTGGCCTCGGTCCTATTCCACCTCCTATCGTTCATTACCTTAGCCTCGGTCCTATTCCACTTCCTATCGTTCATTACCTTAGCCTCGGTCCTATTCCACTTCCTATCGTTCATTACCTTAGCCTCGGTCCTATTCCACCTCCTATCGTTCATTACCTTAGCCTCGGTCCTATTCCACCTCCTATCGTTCATTACCTTAGCCTCGGTCCTATTCCACCTCTTATCGTTCATTACCTTAGCCTCGGTCCTATTCCACCTCCTATCGTTCATTACCTTAGCCTCGGTCCTATTCCACGTCCTATCGTTCATTACCTTAGCCTCGGTCCTATTCCACCTCTTATCGTTCATTACCTTAGCCTCGGTCCTATTCCACTTCCTATCGTTCATTACCTTAGCCTCGGTCCTATTCCACCTCCTATCGTTCATTACCTTAGCCTCGGTCCTATTCCACTTCCTATCGTTCATTACCTTAGCCTCGGTCCTATTCCACTTCCTATCGTTCATTACCTTAGCCTCGGTCCTATTCCACCTCCTATCGTTCATTACCTTAGCCTCGGTCCTATTCCACGTCCTATCGTTCATTACCTTAGCCTCGGTCCTATTCCACCTCCTATCGTTCATTACCTTAGCCTCGGTCCTATTCCACTTCCTATCGTTCATTACCTTAGCCTCGGTCCTATTCCACCTCCTATCGTTCATTACCTTAGCCTCGGTCCTATTCCACCTCCTATCGTTCATTACCTTAGCCTCGGTCCTATTCCACTTCCTATCGTTCATTACCTTAGCCTCGGTCCTATTCCACTTCCTATCGTTCATTACCTTAGCCTCGGTCCTATTCCACTTCCTATCGTTCATTACCTTAGCCTCGGTCCTATCGTTCATTACCTTAACCTCGGTCCCCATGGGGGGGGGGTTCTGCTCAACAGTAGTGCACTGTAAAGGGAATAGCGAACGATTTAGGAAACACAGCCCAGTTCCCTCTGTCACACAGACAGGCTGCTATGGGTTATGATGGCCAGCAGCTCTCTGCAGTATCGTGACAGTCTATGAAATATTTCTCTCTACAACAAAGGCTTACCAGACATTGAGATGGCCTATAGCGTTGAAGACAGGATGTTTAAGACCTGGCATATCACAGCTGTTCTTTTTCTACTGATGTTATGTTTTATTATTTGAGGGTATTTTTTTATGGGCTCTGTCTGGGCTCTGTCTGGGCTCTGTCTGGGCTCTGTCTGGGCTCTGTCTGGGCTCTGTCTGGGCTCTGTCTAGAGTCTCTCTGGGCTCTGTCTGGGCTCTGTCTGGGCTCTGTCTGGGCTCTGTCTGGGCTCTGTCTGGGCTCTGTCTAGAGTCTCTCTGGGGTCTGTCTGGGGTCTGTCTGGGGTCTGTCTGGGCTCTGTCTGGGCTCTGTCTGGGCTCTGTCTAGAGTCTGTCTGGGGTCTGTCTGGGCTCTGTCTGGGGTCTGTCTGGGGTCTGTCTGGGGTCTGTCTGGGGTCTGTCTGGGCTCTGTCTGGAGTCTGTTTGGAGTCTGTCTGGGGTTTGTTTGGGGTTGTTTGGGGTCTGTCTGGGGTCTGTGTGGGGGTTGTTTGGGGTCTGTGTGGGGTCTGTGTGGGGGTTGTTTGGGGTCTGTCTGGGGTCTGTGTGGGGGTTGTTTGGGGTTGTTTGGGGTCTGTGTGGGGTCTGTCTGTGGTCTGTCTGGGGTCTGTCTGGGCTCTGTCTAGGGTCTGTCTGGGGTCTGTCTAGAGTCTGTCTAGAGTCTGTCTGGGCTCTGTCTGGGCTCTGTCTGGGGTCTGTCTAGAGTCTGTCTAGAGTCTGTCTGGGCTCTGTCTGGGGTCTGTCTAGAGTCTGTCTAGAGTCTGTCTAGAGTCTGTCTTGGGTCTGTCTGGGCTCTGTCTGGGCTCTGTCTGGGGTCTGTCTAGAGTCTGTCTAGAGTCTGTCTAGAGTCTGTCTAGAGTCTGTCTAGAGTCTGTCTGGGCTCTGTCTGGGCTCTGTCTGGGCTCTGTCTGGGCTCTGTCTGGGGTCTGTCTGGGGTCTGTCTGGGGTCTGTCTGGGCTCTGTCTGGGCTCTGTCTGGGCTCTGTCTGGGGTCTGTCTAGAGTCTGTCTAGAGTCTGTCTAGAGTCTGTCTAGAGTCTGTCTAGAGTCTGTCTGGGCTCTGTCTGGGCTCTGTCTGGGCTCTGTCTGGGCTCTGTCTGGGGTCTGTCTGGGGTCTGTCTGGGCTCTGTCTGGGCTCTGTCTGGGCTCTGTCTGGGCTCTGTCTGGGGTCTGTCTAGAGTCTGTCTAGGGTCTGTCTGGGCTCTGTCTAGGGTCTGTCTAGAGTCTGTCTGGGGTCTGTCTGGGCTCTGTCTGGGGTCTGTCTAGGGTCTGTCTGGGGTTGTGTGGGGTCTGTCTGGGGTCTGTCTAGAGTCTGTCTAGAGTCTGTCTAGAGTCTGTCTAGAGTCTGTCTGGGGTCTGTCTAGAGTCTGTCTGGGGTCTGTCTGGGGTCTCTCTGGGGTCTGTCTGGGGTCTGTCTGGGGTCTGTCTGGGCTCTGTCTGGGGTCTGTCTAGGGTCTGTCTGGGGTCTGTCTGGGCTCTGTCTAGGGTCTGTCTAGAGTCTGTCTGGGGTCTGTCTGGGCTCTGTCTGGGGTCTGTCTAGGGTCTGTCTGGGGTTGTGTGGGGTCTGTCTGGGGTCTGTCTAGAGTCTGTCTAGAGTCTGTCTAGAGTCTGTCTGGGGTCTGTCTAGAGTCTGTCTGGGGTCTGTCTGGGGTCTCTCTGGGGTCTGTCTGGGGTCTGTCTAGAGTCTGTCTGGGGTCTGTCTGGGGTCTGTCTGGGGTCTCTCTGGGCTCTGTCTAGGGTCTGTCTGGGGTCTGTCTAGAGTCTGTCTGGGGTCTGTCTGGGGTCTGTCTGGGGTCTGTCTGGGGTCTGTCTAGAGTCTGTCTGGGGTCTGTCTGGGGTCTGTCTAGGGTCTGTCTGGGGTCTGTCTGGGGTCTGTCTGGGGTCTGTCTGGGGTCTGTCTAGGGTCTGTCTGGAGTCTGTCTGGGGTCTGTCTGGGGTCTGTCTAGGGTCTGTCTGTGGTCTGTCTAGGGTCTGTCTGGAGTCTGTCTGGAGTCTGTCTGGGGTCTGTCTGGGGTCTGTCTGTGGTCTGTCTGGGCTCTGTCTAGGGTCTGTCTGGGGTCTGTCTAGAGTCTGTCTGGGGTCTGTCTGGGCTCTGTCTGGGGTCTGTCTGGGGTCTGTCTGGGCTCTGTCTGGGGTCTGTCTGGGCTCTGCCTGCGGTCTGTCTGGGGTCTGTCTGGGGTCTGGCTGGGCTCTGTCTGGGGTCTGGCTGGGCTCTGTCTGGCCTCTGTCTGGAGTCTGTCTGGGGTCTCTCTGGGGTCTGTCTGGGGTCTGTCTGGGGTCTGTCTGGGGTCTGTCTAGGGTCTGTCTGTGGTCTGTCTAGGGTCTGTCTGGAGTCTGTCTGGGCTCTGTCTGGGCTCTGTCTGTGGTCTGTCTGGTCTGTCTAGGGTCTGTCTGGGGTCTGTCTAGAGTCTGTCTGGGGTCTGTCTGGGCTCTGTCTGGGCTCTGTCTGGAGTCTGTCTGGGCTCTGTCTGGGCTCTGTCTGGGGTCTGTCTGGGCTCTGTCTGGGCTCTGTCTGGGGTCTGTCTGGGGTCTGTCTGGGCTCTGTCTGGGGTCTGTCTGGGCTCTGTCTGTGGTCTGTCTGGGCTCTGTCTGGGCTCTGTCTGGGGTCTGTCTGGGGTCTGGCTGGGGTCTGTCTGGGGTCTGTCTGGAGTCTGTCTGGGGTCTGTCTGGGGTCTCTCTGGGGTCTGTCTGGGGTCTGTCTAGAGTCTGTCTGGGCTCTGTCTGGGGTCTGTCTGGGCTCTGTCTGGGGTCTGTCTAGAGTCTGTCTGGAGTCTGTCTGGGCTCTGTCTGGGCTCTGTCTGGGGTCTGTCTGGGCTCTGTCTGGGCTCTGTCTGGGGTCTGTCTGGGGTCTGTCTGGGCTCTGTCTGGGGTCTGTCTGGGCTCTGTCTGTGGTCTGTCTGGGCTCTGTCTGGGCTCTGTCTGGGCTCTGTCTGGGGTCTGTCTGGGGTCTGGCTGGGGTCTGTCTGGGGTCTGTCTGGAGTCTGTCTGGGGTCTGTCTGGGGTCTCTCTGGGGTCTGTCTGGGGTCTGTCTAGAGTCTGTCTGGGCTCTGTCTGGGGTCTGTCTGGGCTCTGTCTGGGGTCTGTCTAGAGTCTGTCTGGAGTCTGTCTGGGGTCTGTCTGGGGTCTGGCTGGGGTCTGTCTGGGGTCTGTCTGGCCTCTGTCTGGGGTCTGTCTAGAGTCTGTCTGGGCTCTGTCTGGGGTCTGTCTGGAGTCTGTCTGGGGTCTGTCTGGGGTCTGTCTGGGGTCTGTCTGAGCTCTGTCTGGGGTCTGTCTGGGGTCTGTCTAGAGTCTGTCTGGGCTCTGTCTGGGGTCTGTCTGGGGTCTGGCTGGGGTCTGTCTGGGGTCTGTCTAGGGTCTGTCTGGGGTCTGTCTAGGGTCTTTCTGGGGTCTGTCTGGGGTCTGTCTGGGGTCTGTCTGGAGTCTGTCTGGGGTCTGTCTGGGGTCTCTCTGGGGTCTGTCTGGGGTCTGTCTGGGCTCTGTTTGGAGTCTGTCTGGGCTCTGTCTGGAGTCTGTCTGGGGTCTGTCTAGGGTCTGTCTAGGGTCTGTCTAGGGTCTGTCTAGGGTCTGTCTGGGGTCTGTCTGGGGTCTGTCTGGGCTCTGTTTGGAGTCTGTCTGGGCTCTGTCTGGAGTCTGTCTGGGGTCTGTCTAGGGTCTGTCTAGGGTCTGTCTAGGGTCTGTCTGGAGTCTGTCTGGGCTCTGTCTGGGGTCTGTCTGGGGTCTGTCTAGGGTCTGTCTAGGGTCTGTCTAGGGTCTGTCTGGGGTCTGTCTGGGGTCTGTCTGGGGTCTGTCTGGGGTCTGTCTGGGGTCTCTCTGTGGTCTGTCTGGAGTCTGTCTGGGGTCTGTCTGGGGTCTGCCTGGGCTCTGTCTAGGGTCTGTCTAGGGTCTGTCTGGGCTCTGTCTAGGGTCTGCCTAGGGTCTGTCTGGGGTCTGTCTGGGGTCTTTCTGGAGTCTGTCTGGGGTCTGTCTGGGGTCTTTCTGGAGTCTGTCTGGGGTCTGTCTGGGGTCTGTCTGGGGTCTGTCTGGGGTCTGTCTAGAGTCTGTCTGGGCTCTGTCTGGGGTCTGTCTGGGGTCTGGCTGGGGTCTGTCTGGGGTCTGTCTAGGGTCTGTCTGGGGTCTGTCTGGGGTCTGTCTGGGGTCTGTCTGAGCTCTGTCTGGGGTCTGTCTGGAGTCTGTCTGGGGTCTGTCTGGGGTCTGTCTGGGGTCTGTCTGGGCTCTGTTTGGAGTCTGTCTGGGCTCTGTCTGGAGTCTGTCTGGGGTCTGTCTAGGGTCTGTCTAGGGTCTGTCTAGGGTCTGTCTAGGGTCTGTCTGGGGTCTGTCTGGGGTCTGTCTGGGCTCTGTTTGGAGTCTGTCTGGGCTCTGTCTGGAGTCTGTCTGGGGTCTGTCTAGGGTCTGTCTAGGGTCTGTCTAGGGTCTGTCTGGAGTCTGTCTGGGCTCTGTCTGGGGTCTGTCTGGGGTCTGTCTAGGGTCTGTCTAGGGTCTGTCTGGGGTCTGTCTGGGGTCTGTCTGGGGTCTGTCTGGGGTCTGTCTGGGGTCTGTCTGGGGTCTCTGTGGTCTGTCTGGAGTCTGTCTGGGGTCTGTCTGGGGTCTGCCTGGGCTCTGTCTAGGGTCTGTCTAGGGTCTGTCTGGGCTCTGTCTAGGGTCTGCCTAGGGTCTGTCTGGGGTCTGTCTGGGGTCTTTCTGGAGTCTGTCTGGGGTCTGTCTGGGGTCTTTCTGGAGTCTGTCTGGGGTCTGTCTGGGGTCTGTCTGGGGTCTGTCTGGGGTCTGTCTAGAGTCTGTCTGGGCTCTGTCTGGGGTCTGTCTGGGGTCTGGCTGGGGTCTGTCTGGGGTCTGTCTAGGGTCTGTCTGGGGTCTGTCTGGGGTCTGTCTGGGGTCTGTCTGAGCTCTGTCTGGGGTCTGTCTGGAGTCTGTCTGGGGTCTGTCTGGGGTCTCTCTGGGGTCTGTCTGGGGTCTGTCTGGGCTCTGTTTGGAGTCTGTCTGGGCTCTGTCTGGAGTCTGTCTGGGGTCTGTCTAGGGTCTGTCTAGGGTCTGTCTAGGGTCTGTCTAGGGTCTGTCTGGGGTCTGTCTGGGGTCTGTCTGGGCTCTGTTTGGAGTCTGTCTGGGCTCTGTCTGGAGTCTGTCTGGGGTCTGTCTAGGGTCTGTCTAGGGTCTGTCTAGGGTCTGTCTGGAGTCTGTCTGGGCTCTGTCTGGGGTCTGTCTGGGGTCTGTCTAGGGTCTGTCTAGGGTCTGTCTAGGGTCTGTCTGGGGTCTGTCTGGGGTCTGTCTGGGGTCTGTCTGGGGTCTGTCTGGGGTCTCTCTGTGGTCTGTCTGGAGTCTGTCTGGGGTCTGTCTGGGGTCTGCCTGGGCTCTGTCTAGGGTCTGTCTAGGGTCTGTCTGGGCTCTGTCTAGGGTCTGCCTAGGGTCTGTCTGGGGTCTGTCTGGGGTCTTTCTGGAGTCTGTCTGGGGTCTGTCTGGGGTCTTTCTGGAGTCTGTCTGGGGTCTGTCTGGGCCATTTAGTTCGAGTTGGTTGGAGAAGAAAGAAAAAAATTCACCTGAAAACACCTCAACCTCTCCCATGTCTTGTTTATCATATTCTGTTTAACGTACCCCTAACGACACCGTATTCCCTACAGCCCAACTCCAGTCCTCCCAACAGCCCAACTCCAGTCCTCCAGTACCCCCAACAGCCCAACTCCAGTCCTCCAGTAAGCCCAACAGCCCAACTCCAGTCCTCCAGTACCCCCAACAGCCCAACTCCAGTCCTCCAGTCCTCCCAACAGCCCAACTCCAGTCCTCCAGTACCCCCAACAGCCCAACTCCAGTCCTCCAGTAAGCCCAACAGCCCAACTCCAGTCCTCCAGTACCCCCAACAGCCCAACTCCAGTCCTCCCAACAGCCCAACTCCAGTCCTCCAGTAAGCCCAACAGCCCAACTCCAGTCCTCCAGTACCTCCAACAGCCCAACTCCAGTCCTCCACTACCCCCAACAGCCCAACTCCAGTCCTCCAGCACCCCCAATAGCCCAACTCAGTCCCCCAGTACCCCAATTCCAGTCCTCCAGCACCCCCAACAGCATAACTCCAGTCCCCCAGTACCCCCAACAGCCCAACTCCAGTCCTCCAGCACCCCCAACAGCCCAACTCCAGTCCTCCAGTACCCCCAACAGCCTAACTCCAGTCCTCCAGCACCCCCAACAGCCCAACCCAGTCCTCCAGTACCTCCAACAGCCCAAATCCAGTCCTCCAGCACCCCCAACAGCCCAACTCAGTCCTCCAGTACCTCCAGCAACCCAACTCAGTCCTCCAGCACCCCAACTCCAGTCCTCCAGTACCCCCAACAGCCCAACTCCAGTCCTCCAGTACCCCCAACAGCATAACTCCAGTCCCCCAGTACCCCCAACAGCCCAACTCCAGTCCTCCAGCACCCCCAACAGCCCAACTCCAGTCCTCCAGTACCCCCAACAGCCTAACTCCAGTCCTCCAGCACCCCCAACAGCCCAACTCAGTCCTCCAGTACCTCCAACAGCCCAAATCCAGTCCTCCAGCACCCCCAACAGCCCAACTCAGTCCTCCAGTACCTCCAGCAACCCAACTCAGTCCTCCAGCACCCCAACTCCAGTCCTCCAGTACCCCCAACAGCCCAACTCCAGTCCTCCAGTAGCCCAACTCAAGGCCTCCACTACCCCCAACAGACCAACTCCATTCCTCCAGTACCCCCCAACAGCTCAACTCCAGTCCTCCAGTACCCCCCAACAGCTCAACTCCAGTCCTCCAGTACCCCCCAACAGCCCAACTCCAGTCCTCCAGTATCACCAACAGCCCAACTCCAGTCCTCCAGTATCACCAACAGCCCAACTCCAGTCCTCCAGTACCCCCAACAGCCCAACTCCAGTTCTCCAGTATCACCAACAGCCCAACTCCAGTCCTCCAGTACCCCCCAACAGCCCAACTCCAGTCCTCCAGTACCCCCAACAGCCCAACTCCAGTCCTCCAGTACCCTCAACAGCCACACTCCGGTCCTCAAGTACCCCCAACAGCCCAACTCCAGTCCTCCATTACTCCCAACAGCCCAACTCCAGTCCTCCAGTACCCCCAACAGCCCAACTCCAGTCCTCCAGTACCCCCAACAGCCACACTCCGGTCCTCAAGTACCCCCAACAGCCCAACTCCAGTCCTCCAGTACCCCCAACAGCCCAACTCCAGTCCTCCTGTACCCCCAACAGCCCAACTCCAGTCCTCCAGCACCCCCTACAGCCCAACTCCAGTCCTCCATTACTCCCAACAGCCCAACTCCAGTTCTCCAGTACCCCCAACAGCCCAACTCCAGTCCTCCAGTACCCCCAACAGCCCAACTCCAGTCCTCTAGCACCCCCCAACAGCCCAACTCCAGTCCTCCATTACTCCCAACAGCCCAACTCCAGTCCTCCAGTACCCCCCAACAGCCCATCTCCAGTACCCCCAACAGCCCAACTCCGGTCCTCCAGTACCCCCCAACAGCCAAACTCCAGGACTATTGGGGTAATGGAGGACTGGAGTTGGGAAACACTGCCCTACATAGTGCACTACTTTAGACCAGAGCCCTATAGGCCCTACATGGGGTATAGTGTGCCATTTGGGACGAAGGCAGAGTGCTCTTTCCCCCCCATGTGTAGGACTATAAATAATATCTCAGCTCAAGGCACTATGGCGATAGGGGTGAACTGGCTATCTGGCATTTCAGGCAAATATCAGATGGGCCTGTCTCACTTGGGTTGTTTAACGCAAAATATCTGGGATGACTCAAGTGAGTTAGAGATGCCCAGGGGCCATTTTCTAGTCCCAGCTCTGTGTTCCCGAAGGATGATCTATCTAAACTGAGATAACCTCGCATTCCCAAGATGACCTCAAGGACCCGTCAGGAGAGAGAACACACCAATTACTGGATCCACACCCACATTTAGGATGGGGCTGAGACCAACATAGTTTAGGAGAGAAAAGCCGGTTTACGACATCGTGTGTGTGTGTGTGTGTGTGTGTGTGTGGTCAAGCAGGAATTATAACAACATTTCAGTGCCACTGTGTCGCGACCATAATTGTCACAGAAGGAACGTGAAGCCATGATAGCTGCTCTCAGAAGAGCAAAACAAACACCTGGAAGAAAAAGCTCTGTGTTGTCAACAAGTTCACAACAATTTCACAACAATATCACAACAAGTTCACAACAATATCACATCAAGTTCACAACAATTTGACAACAATATCACAACAAGTTCACAACAATTTGACAACAAGTTCACAACAATTTGACAACAATATCACAACAAGTTCACAACAATATCACATCAAGTTCACAACAATTTGACAACAATATCACAACAAGTTCACAACAATTTGACAACAATATCACAACAATTTGACAACAATATCACAACAAGTTCACAACAATTTGACAACAATATCACAACAAGTTCACAACAATTTGACAACAAAGGTTGGATATGACAAACAGGCCTTTGAACAGGAGAGGTGTTTCAAACAGTACTATACTGGTGACAGAGGACAAAGATGTCTCTCCTCCCTCTCCTTCCACTCTCCTCTGTGTCTCTCATCTCTCTGTCTCTCCTTCCACTATCCTCTGTGTCTCTCATCTCTCTGTCTTCTGTGTCTCTCCTCCCTCTCCTTCCACTCTCCTCCGTGTCTCTCATCTCTCTGTCTTTCCTTCCACTCTCCTCTGTTGTTCTCATCTCTCTATCTCTCCTTCCACTCTCCTCTTGGTCTCTCCTTCCACTCTCCTCTTGGTCTCTCCTTCTACTCTCCTCTGTGTCTCTCATCTCTCTGTCTTTCCTTCCACTCTCCTCTGTGTCTCTCCTCCCTCTGTCTCTCCTTCCACTCACCTCTGTTGTTCTCATCTCTCTGTCCTCTGTGTCTCTCCTCCCTCTGTCTCTCCCTCCACTCTCCTCTTGGTCTCTCCTTCCACTCTCCTCTGTGTCTCTCATCTCTCTGTCGCTCCTTCCACTCTCCTCTTGGTCTCTCCTTCCACTCTCCTCTGTGTCTCTCATCTCTCTGTCTCTCCTCCACTCTCCTCTTGGTTTCTCCTTCCACTCTCCTCTGTGTCTCTCCTCCCTCTGTCTCTCCATCCACTCTCCTCTTGGTCTCTCCTTCCACTCTCCTCTGTTGTTCTCATCTCTCTGTCCTCTGTGTCTCTCCTCCCTCTGTCTCTCCTTCCACTCTCCTCTTGGTCTCTCCTTCCACTCACCTCTGTTGTTCTCATCTCTCTGTGTCTCCTCCCTCTCTCCTCTATCAGTGTCTCTCCTTTCTCTCATCCCTCTCTATGTCTCTCCTCTCTCTCTCATCCCTTTTTCCTCTCTCTGTCTCTCATCCCTGTCTCTCCTCCCTCTCTCCTCTCTCTCACATCCCTCTCCCCATCTCTAATCCCTCTTCCTTTGTCTCTCCTCCCTCTGTCTCTCATCCCTCTCTGTGTCTCTCCTCCCACTCGCCTCTCTCGCTCATCCCTCTCTCTGTGTCTCTCCTCCCTCTCTGTGACTCTCCTCCATCTTCCCTCTCTCTCTCTCTCTCTTTGAGCAGCAGTCTTACTCTATTCAGCCCTCTCTGTCTCTCCTCCGTCTCTCCTCCATCTCTCCGTCTCTCCTCCGTCTCTCAGGGTCTGGGGGCCTCTAGCGGTGGCATTTCTAAAGCAGAGATCTGATTGGACAGAGATATTGGCGTTGATCCAGACCAGAGTTCCAAAAATATTTGAAATTGTTTTCAGGTCTGGTCTGGTCTAGTCAGGTTTAGTCAGGTCTAGTCTAGTCTGGTCTAGTCAGGTCTAGTCAGGTTTAGTCAGGTCTAGTCTAGTCAGGTCTAGTCTAGTCTGGTCTAGTCAGGTCTAGTCAGGTTTAGTCAGGTCTAGTCTAGTCTGGTCTAGTCAGGTCTAGTCAGGTCTGGTCTGGTCTGGTCTGGTCTGGTCTAGTCAGGTCTAGTCTAGTCAGGTCTAGTCTAGTCTGGTCTAGTCAGGTCTAGTCAGGTTTAGTCAGGTCTAGTCTAGTCTGGTCTAGTCAGGTCTAGTCAGGTCTGGTCTGGTTTGGTCTGGTCTGGTCTGGTCTAGTCAGGTCTAGTCTAGTCAGGTCTAGTCAGGTCTGGTCTGGTCTAGTCTGGTTTAGTCAGGTCAGGTCTAGTCTAGTCAGGTCTGGTCTGGTCAGGTCTGGTCTGGTCTGGTCAGGGCAGGTCTCGTCTAGTCTGGTTTAGTCAGGTCAGGTCTAGTCTAGTCTAGTCTGGTCTAGTCTGGTTTAGTCAGGTCAGGTCAGGTCTAGTCTAGTCTAGTCAGGTCTGGTCTAGACAGGTCAGGTCTAGTCTAGTCTAGTCAGGTCTAGTCTGGTCTGATCCAATGAGTCCCACTCAGTGTTTAGTGAAAAGCCCATTGATGAAACATGCAGAGCTGAAATGTGTCAGTGAGCTCCAGGATAATGGGGTCCAACACAATGGCTTTTATGGGTTTTGGTTTCCGACAAAACGCTGGAAGGCCCCCCACTACGATGCCCTGCTAAGAGGCCGAGGGGGGACCTACGACGCCCTGCTAAGAGGCCGAGGGGGGACCTACGACGCCCTGCTAAGAGGCCGAGGGGGGACCTACGACGCCCTGCTAAGAGGCCGAGAGGGGACCTACGACGCCCTGCTAAGAGGCCGAGGGGGGACCTACGACGCCCTGCTAAGAGGCCGAGGGGGGACCTACGACGCCCTGCTAAGAGGCCGAGGGGGACCTACGACGCCCTGCTAAGAGGCCGAGGGGGACCTACGACGCCCTGCTAAGAGGCCGAGGGGGACCTACGACGCCCTGCTAAGAGGCCGAGGGGGACCTACGACGCCCTGCTAAGAGGCCGAGGGGGACCTACGACGCCCTGCTAAGAGGCAGAGGGGGACCTACGACGCCCTGCTAAGAGGCCGAGGGGGACCTACGACGCCCTGCTAAGAGGCCGAGGGGGACCTACGACGCCCTGCTAAGAGGCCGAGGGGGACCTACGACGCCCTGCTAAGAGGCCGAGGGGGACCTACTACGCCCTGCTAAGAGGCCGAGGGGGGGCCTACGACGCCCTGCTAAGAGGCCGAGGGGGACCTACGACGCCCTGCTAAGAGGCCGAGGGGGACCTACGACGCCCTGCTAAGAGGCCGAGGGGGACCTACGACGCCCTGCTAAGAGGCCGAGGGGGACCTACGACGCCCTGCTAAGAGGCCGAGGGGGCCTACGACGCCCTGCTAAGAGGCCGAGGGGGGCCTACGACGCCCTGCTAAGAGGCCGAGGGGGACCTACGACGCCCTGCTAAGAGGCCGAGGGGGACCTACGACGCCCTGCTAAGAGGCCGAGGGGGCCTACGACGCCCTGCTAAGAGGCCGAGGGGGACCTACGACGCCCTGCTAAGAGGCCGAGGGGGGACCTACGACGCCCTGCTAAGAGGCCGAGGGGGGCCTACGACGCCCTGCTAAGAGGCCGAGGGGGGGCCTACGACGCCCTGCTAAGAGGCCGAGGGGGGACCTACGACGCCCTGCTAAGAGGCCGAGGGGGGACCTACGACGCCCTGCTAAGAGGCCGAGGGGGGACCTACGAAATGGGAATAATAACCAACATGTTGATATGTGGAACGTGATCAGCCTTTCCACTTGTTTTAGGAGCCTGAATCAACTGTTTCTATGCCTTCCAGATGGTTCCCATTTTTCTATGTAGTGCACTACATTTGACCAGGGCCCATAGGACCCCATAGGGCTCTGGTTGAAATATAGTGCACTATATAGGGTGCCATTTGGGGACATGGCCTCGTGTTCATCGTAAACTATAACCCCTGTGAGACTAAATAGAGAGCGGCAGATCAAATTAATTATTCATTTGGACCCCCCCCCCCCGTCCCACCCACCCAAAAGTGTCTGAGGTAATAATGAACGCTCCTCTGAACCAAATGCAATGTGTACGGCTGTACGCTTTATCAAAGACACAAAGACGTTGTGAGAGAGAGAGAGAGAGAGAGAGACAGAGGTAGAGGTAGAGGTAGAGGCAAAGAGAGAGAGAGAGGTAGAGGCAAAGAGAGAGAGAGAGAGAGGTAGAGGCAAAGAGAGACAGAGAGAGAGAGATAGAGGCAAAGAGAGAAAGAGAGAGAGAGATATAGAGGCGAAGAGAGAAAGATAGAGACAAAGAGAGAAAGAGAGAGACAGAGGTAGAGGCAAAGAGAGAAAGAGAGAGAGAGAGAGAGAGAGAGGCAAAGAGAGAAAGATAGAGGCAAAGAGAGAAAGAGAGTGAGAGAGAGAGGCAAAGAGAGAAAGAGAGTGAGAGAGAGGCAAAGAGAGAAAGAGAGTGAGAGAGAGAGGCAAAGAGAGAAAGAGAGAGAGAGAGATAGATAAAGGTAGAGGCAAAGAGAGAGAGAGAGGTATAGGCAAAGAGAGACAGAGAGAAGAGAGAGAGAGAGAGAGAGAGAGAGAGAGAGAGAGGCAGAGGCAAAGAGAGATAGAGGCAAAGAGAGCGAGAGAGAGAGAGAGGTAGCGGCAAAGAGAGAGAGAGATCTTCTCTCTCTCTCTCTAACACAACATGGGATTGAAACAACGGTCACAGAATACAAGCGAATTCCCAGGATGGAATTGACATGTTTGTGTTTCTTCTGAAGCCTCTGCTGTCATGGAAACAAGGGTTCTAATTCTAAATAATTCCAGGGGTTCTGATTGTCAATGTGCTATAGCACTCTACATTCTACCACTTCTTAAAAAGGCCCCCATTTATTCTGTTTAACGTGACCTGATTGGCTGAGACATGTGAACGGAAATTTGAGGGCATCTGTGATGGGTTAAGGGAGGCTTTATTAGTGACCCTCAGACTATGGAAGTAAAATGGGCTGGAGGTCTCAGTACCAAACATTCATGTAGTCTACTGTTGTCCTGCAGCCTCCCAGTAGAATGGGCTGGAGGTCTCAGTACCAAACATTCATGTAGTCTACTGTTGTCCTGCAGCCTCCCAGTAGAATGGGCTGGAGGTCTCAGTACCAAACATTCATGTAGTCTACTGTTGTCCTGCTGCCTCCCAGTAGAATGGGCTGGAGGTCTCAGTACCAAACATTCATGTAGTCTACTGTTGTCCTGCAGCCTCCCAGTAGAATGGGCTGGAGGTCTCAGTACCAAACATTCATGTAGTCAACTATTGTCCTGCTGCCTCTCAGTAAAATGGGCTGGAGGTCTCAGTACCAAACATTCATGTAGTCTACTGTTGTCCTGCAGCCTCCCAGTAAAATGGGCTGGAGGTATCAGTACCAAACATTCATGTCGTCTACTGTTGTCCTGCAGCCTCCCAGTAGAATGGGCTGGAGGTCTCAGTACCAAACATTCATGTAGTCTACTGTTGTCCTACTGCCTCCCAGTAGAATGGGCTGGAGGTCTCAGTACCAAACATTCATGTAGTCTATTGTTGTCCTGCTGCCTCCCAGTAGAATGGGCTGGAGGTCTCAGTACCAAACATTCATGTAGTCTACTGTTGTCCTGCTGCCTCCCACGGTGTATTAACGTATAATGTTATTAATTCAATTGGCCAGTCTTCTTCTGTGACAGAGTTTAATTTTTTACTGCTGTGGGAGATGACTACGAAACCGTTGGTTCACATGCAGACGTTTGATAATGTGCATGAGACTGTTGTCTGCAATTATATCATGGATCATCTAATTAAAGGTCCATGTGTAACATAGTGCCAGAGGCCCATATATATCGTTTCATTAATACTATAGAGATGATATCACAGCAGGTAACATCAGAATATATTGTTTCATTATTAACTCTATAGAGATGTTATCACAGCAGGTAACATCAGAATATATTGTTTCATTATTAACTCTATAGAGATGTTATCACAGCAGGTAACATCAGAATATACACACAGACAAAAGGCTTAAACCACAGAAGCAGAAAGTTCCTTGAAACTCATTCTATTCAGACGTCCCCCTGTCTCGTCCCTCACTGTATAAACATAAACTTCAACAAAGAGAACATCCCACCCACGTCTCCTTTCCTTTCCTCGTCTCCTTTCCTCGCCGGCCTTGCCATCCCTGTTCTCACCGGTACGCAGACAGCTGGAGAGGTGAATAGAGAGGTACGTCTAGTACTCAACATGCCCCGTGCATACGACCTGGAGAGGTGAATACAGGGGAACCTCTAGTACTCAACAAGCCCCGTGCATACGACCTGGAGAGGTGAATACAGTGGAACATCTAGTACTCAACAAGCCCCGTGCATATGACCTGGAGAGGTGAATACAGTGGAACCTCTAGTACTCAACAAGCCCCGTGCATATGACCTGGAGAGGTGAATACAGTGGAACATCTAGTACTCAACAAGCCCCGTGCATACGACCTGGAGAGGTGAATACAGTGGAACATCTAGTACTCAACAAGCCCCGTGCATACGACCTGGAGAGGTGAATACAGTGGAACCTCTAGTACTCAACAAGCCCCGTGCATATGACCTGGAGAGGTGAATACAGTGGAACCTCTAGTACTCAACAAGCCCCGTGCATACGACCTGGAGAGGTGAATACAGGGGAACCTCTAGTACTCAACAAGCCCCGTGCATACGACCTGGAGAGGTGAATAAAGGGGAACGTCGAGTACTCAACAAGCCCCGTGCATACGACCTGGAGAGGTGAATACAGGGGAACGTCGAGTACTCAACAAGCCCCGTGCATACGACCTGAAATTGACATATGACTATGGTGTCTGTATACAGACCATCTGTACCTGACTAGGGTGTCTGCACACAGACCATCTGTACCTGACTAGGGTGTCTGTATACAGACCATCTGTACCTGACTAGGGTGTCTGTATACAGACCATCTGTACCGGACTAGGGTGTCTGCACACAGACCATCTGTACCTGACTAGGGTGTCTGCACACAGACCATCTGTACCTGACTAGGGTGTCTGTATACAGACCATCTGTACCTGACTAGGGTGTCTGTATACAGACCATCTGTACCTGACTAGGGTGTCTGTATACAGACCATCTGTACCTGACTAGGGTGTCTGTATACAGACCATCTGTACCTGACTAGGGTGTCTGTATACAGACCATCTGTACCTGACTAGGGTGTCTGTATACAGACCATCTGTACCGGACTAGGGTGTCTGCACACAGACCATCTGTACCTGACTAGGGTGTCTGCATACAGACCATCTGTACCTGACTATGGTGTCTGCATACAGACCATCTGTACCTGACTATGGTGTCTGTATACAGACCATCTGTACCTGACTATGGTGTCTGTATACAGACCATCTGTACCTGACTATGGTGTCTGTATACAGACCATCTGTACCGGACTAGGGTGTCTGCACACAGACCATCTGTACCTGACTATGGTGTCTGCATACAGACCCCTCCCTCTCTCTCTCCCTCTCTCTACCTGTCTCTCCCTCTCTCTCCCCCTCCCCCTGTCTCTCCCTGTCTGTCCCTCTCTCCCACCCTCTCTCCATCGCTCTCTCCCCGTCTCTCCATCTCTCTCCCTGTCTCCCCCCCTCTCCCCCCATCTCTCCCTCTCTCTCCCCGTCTCTCCATCTCTCTCCCTGTCTCCCCCCCTCTCCCCCATCTCTCCCTCTCTCTCCCCCTCTCTCCATCTCTCTGCCACTCTTCTGAACATGCATTTCCAGTCTGCTTCAGTCAAGACATTGATGTGTCTGTGTTGTCAGATCTCATCCATCTCACGAGGTCCTCTGATCCTTCCTCTCATCCGATAGCTAAATGTTCAACACCTACACTCTTTGAAGAAAATGTGATATCTAGAACTTAAAGGGGTTCTTCAGCTGTCCCCAGAGCAGAACCCTGTGAAGAACCCTTTTTGGTTCAAGGTAGAACCCTTTTGGGGTCCATTTAAAACCCTTTCCACAGAGGGTTCTATGTGGAATCCAAAAGGGTTCTACCTGGAACCAAAAAGGGTTCTACCTGGAACCAAAAAGGGTTCTACCTGGAACCAAAAAGAGTTCTACATGGAACCAAAAAGAGTTCTACCTGGAACCAAAAAAGAGATCTACCTGGAACCAAAAAGGGTTCTACCTGGAAGCAAAAATGGTTCTACCTGGAAGCAAAAAGGGTTCTACCTGGAACCAAAAAGAGATCTACCTGGAACCAAAAAGGGTTCTACCTGGAAGCAAAAATGGTTCTACCTGGAATCCAAAAGGGTTCTACCTGGAAGCAAAAAGGGTTCTACCTGGAACCAAAAAGGTTTATCCTATGGGGACAGCTGAAGAAACCTTTTTTTATATACGAGTGCCTTATTTGAGGTTGCATTAACAAGTAGAGGATGAAGCCAGCTAGTTATAAAGTCACCGCCAGAATGTACAACAGGTAAACTGAGCCTGAGAAGATCCCTGAGAAGATCCCTGAGAAGATCCCTGAGAAGATCCCTGAGAAGATCCCTGAGAATGGACCAGTCCTCCTGTAGAAACATGTCTGGATCATCATTACCCAAATCTTCCTCAGCAACAACTGGCACCATTCATTTAGAGCTGTTCCTAACCATAACATATGACAGCAAGCACCATTCATTTAGAGCTGTTCCTAACCATAACATGTGACAGCAAGCACCGTTCATTTAGAGCTGTTCCTAACCATAACATGACAGCATGCACCATTCATTTAGAGCTGTTCCTAACCATAACATGACAGCAAGCACCATTCATTTAGAGCTGTTCCTAACCATAACATGACAGCATGCACCATTCATTTAGAGCTGTTCCTAACCATAACATGACAGCATGCACCATTCATTTAGAGCTGTTCCTAACCATAACATGACAGCAAGCACCATTCATTTAGAGCTGTTCCTAACCATAACATGTGACAGCATGCACCATTCTATAGTAGGCAGATTTATTTAACGAGGCAAGTCAGTTAAGAACAAATTCTTATTTTCAATGTCGGCCTAGTTGTTAGTCAGATCAGATATATTAGACAGAGTTGTCAGATCAGATATATTAGACAGAGTTGTCAAATCAGATATATTAGACAGAGTTGTCAGATCAGATATATTAGACAGAGTTGTCAGATCAGATATATTAGACAGAGTTGTCAGATCAGATATATTAGACAGAGTTGTCAGATCAGATATATTAGACAGAGTTGTTAGTCAGATCAGATATATTAGACAGAGTTGTCAGATCAGATATATTAGACAGAGTTGTCAGATCAGATATATTAGACAGAGTCATCAGATCAGATATATTAGACAGAGCTGTCAGATCAGATATATTAGACAGAGTTGTCAGATCAGATATATTAGACAGAGTTGTCAGATCAGATATATTAGACAGAGTTGTCAGATCAGATATATTAGACAGAGCTGTCAGATCAGATATATTAGACAGAGTTGTCAGATCAGATATATTAGACAGAGTTGTTAGGCAGATCATATCAAGTAGACAGAGCTGTCACACACTTAAAAACAAATACCCAGATCTAGGACCAGATTTCACCACAAACACATGAGGGTTAAAAACATATCTGATCTGACAACTCTGTCTAATATATCTGATCTGACAACTCTGTCTAATATATCTGATCTGACAACTCTGTCTAATATATCTGATCTGACTAACAACTCTGTCTAATATATCTGACTGATCCAAAATATGTGTTTCTGAGGCTCAACCCCTTCCACGCTCCACCAATCCCGTCACTGCCCATCTAGTCATCTAGAGGCAGGCATAGCTAATCAACAAAGAGGATGGGATGGGCTGAAAACATGACTGGAAAACATCAAAGAGAATACCAATTGCAACCCCCTCTAGATATCGAATAATCAATATCCTTTGCGTCATGTGAATGACTAATTAATGACCCCATAATGGGCTGTTAGTAATGGGCTGTAATGCAACGTGCGTGAAGGACTCCATGCATTGCTTCAGGTAAGGAGAACGAGAGGAGAACGTTCAGCAGCCTGACCTGGTTCCTATTGGCCAGCTCTTGTCATGTAGAAATCCTTTTGTTTTTAGCTTTGTTGGATGATAAACAATGCTTTCCCTGTCTAACAGCGAGGGATGGAGCAAAAACAAGGCTACTGTGTCAAACTAATGTTGAGACGTCAGAACACCGACAAAAAACAACAACAACAAAAAACAAGAAAAACGTTAAATTGAGGACACAAGTGCGGGTAGAGATAAAGATGATTCTCCCGACGTCTACGAGAACCGCGGCGATGATGCGCGTAGAATGTCAAATCATACACAAAACTGCCATAGAACGGCCACGTGATAAACCGGATCACTTCTCTAGCCGAGAGCGTTTCTGTAACCGGCGGTCGGTGGAATTCTGAGAACTAAACCAGCCAACTCTTGAGTTCGCAAAGATGCATAGTAACTCATTCATCCAGCACGAATAGCCCCAGGCACCGCTTCGCTGAAAAGGGTCCGTTATTCTGACCGGGCTTCGGTTTTAATGAATGACCGGTAACAGCACACAAGTTCTAATAAATATTTCGGTGCAAAAAAATATTGTATTTTAATATTGGGTCCAAAATAGAATATATTCATCATATTGAAGGATATAGGTTATCATGTTTTCAAACAAAGGACATTTAACTTCCAGCAACCCACAGTAGGATGTCGTCTGATTCACCATCCTCTGCCTTTCCAACCCGACTGAATAAAACATAAATATACAAGAACCAAAAACATGATCACATAGGATAAGGTTGAAATGTAACATACCATGAAGTCCTCTTGAAGTCGGCAGCTTTCAACACGAGTCGGCGTTAAACAAGTGTTCTAGCGATCCGCGGATATAATTCCACATCGGTTTCGACAACAACTGATATTCAATGGTCCTTCTGATGTCATGTTCATCTTTTGACAGTCCATGCCATGGCTAGAACTTCCGTGACCTTCTTTCGAATATGTGCGTCTTTTGTGTTGTGACAGCGCGTGCTGTGTCTTCTCTTCCGGGCTGGATCGGAGTGGACGACCTTTCCGAATCATAGAGGGGCTCTCTCTTCTCTCGCAGTGATTTTCCAAGTTGTTGCCTCGCTAGACGGGAGAGGTGGGAGGGGGGGGGGGTTCCTGGGGAAGGGCACCAGGAGAGGAGGGGGTGAGGGGAAACAGAAATGAACAGCTGCTTGCTTCTCGCATCAGGAGTCCGTTGAAATATATTCCTTTCTTAAAACAATTTGATCAGTATAGATTATTAAATTAACAGCAATTCATTTTGTAGACTAACATTCAACATGAGCTTTTTGAAGGCTTGCCGGTTGGAGAACTCCATGCTTTTTAAATTTGTGATGACTATACAGATGCAGGATCTTTAATTTGATCACCCTGATACGGGAGGAACTTTCTTGCATGCAGGGAATTTAAAACCTGCGGTGTATATGATGTTTTTAAAAGGCTTCTGAAGTCGGTAGCAGGGAGACAGGCAGGAGCCTGATGTGTAGAGACAGGGGTACCACAGATGGAGAGTTGGTAGCAGGTAGCAGTAGCTTGCTGTGTAGAGACAGGGGTACCACAGATGGAGAGTTGGTAGCAGGTAGCAGTAGCATGCTGTGTAGAGACAGGGGTACCACGGATGGAGAGTTGGTAGCAGGGAGACAGGCAGGAGCCTGATGTGTAGAGACAGGGGTACCACGGATGGAGAGTTGGTAGCAGGAGCCTGCTGTGTAGAGACAGGGGTACCACGGATGGAGAGTTGGTAGCAGGTAGCAGTAGCATGCTGTGTAGAGACAGGAGTACCGCGGATGGAGAGCTGGTAACAGGTAGCAGTAGCCAGCTGTGTAGAGACAGGGGTACCACGGATGGAGCGTTGGTAGCAGTAGCCTGCTGTGTAGGGACAGGGGTACCACGGATGGAGAGCTGGTAGCAGGTAGCAGTAGCCTGCTGTGTAGAGACAGGGGTACCACGGATGGAGAGTTGGTAGCAGGTAGCAGTAGCATGCTGTGTAGAGACAGGGGTACCGCGGATGGAGAGCTGGTAACAGGTAGCAGTAGCCTGCTGTGTAGAGACAGGGGTACCACGGATAGAGCATTGGTAGCAGGTAGCAGTAGCCTGCTGTGTAGAGACAGGGGTACCACAGATGGAGCGTTGGTAGCAGGTAGCAGTAGCCTGGGTGCCAATCTGGTTGTGCTCTCATGTCAACTCTTTATGGAATTATCATGTCATGCCAATGACAGCAATGGATACCTCACCAGAGTGGATAGAGCCCAAACTGATATGGGACCAAGGCTACCTCACAGGAGTTGATAGAGCCCAAACTGATCTGGTACCAAGGCTACCTCACAGGAGTTGATAGAGCCCAAACTGATCTGGTACCAAGGCTACCTCACCAGAGTGGATAGAGCCCAAACAGATCTGGGACCAAGGCTACCTCACCAGAGTTGATAGAGCCCAAACAGATCTGGGACCAAGGCTACCTCACCAGAGTTGATAGAGCCCAAACTGATCTGGGACCAAGGCTTCCTCACCAGAGTTGATAGAGCCCAAACTGATCTGGGACCAAGGCTACCTCACCAGAGTGGATAGAGCCCAAACTGATATGGGACCAAGGCTACCTCACAGGAGTTGATAGAGCCCAAACTGATCTGGTACCAAGGCTACCTCACCAGAGTGGATAGAGCCCAAACAGATCTGGGACCAAGGCTACCTCACCAGAGTTGATAGAGACCAAACTGATCTGGGACGAAGGCTACCTCACCAGAGGTGATAGAGCCCAAACTGATCTGGGACCAAGGCTACCTCACCAGAGTGGATAGAGCCCAAACTGATCTGGGACCAAGGCTACCTCACCAGAGTGGATAGAGCCCAAACTGATCTGGGACCAAGGCTACCTCACCAGAGTCTTATATTGAGAATCCTCATATAAGGCTTCTGCCTACTAATACCGGTGTCCTGTATTGTCCTAATGTCATGTAGTGTCTCTCTGAGTGTCCTGTATTGTCCTTATGTCATGTAGTATCTCTCTAAGTGACCCTGTGTTGTCCTTATGTCATGTAGTATGTCTCTAAGTGACCCTATATTGTCCTTATGTCATGTAGTATGTATCTAAGTGTCCTGTATTGTCCTTATGTCATGTAGTATCTCTCTAAGTGACCCTATATTGTCCTTATGTCATGTAATATGTTTCTAAGTTAAGGTTTTATGCGATTTTCTATGATTTTTAAAAAATGATGTAAATTCTGCATAATTTTCTGTGAACTGTGAGCAAATAAAGATAGTCAGTCAACATGTCTGTCTGCGTGGAGCTGAGCCCTGAGCAGAAGGTCAGTCAACATGTCTGTCTGCGTGGAGCTGAGCGCTGAGCAGAAGGTCAGTCAACATGTCTGTCTGCGTGGAGCTGAGCCCTGAGCAGAAGGTCAGTCAACATGTCTGTCTGAGTGGAGCTGAGCCCTGAGCAGAAGGTCAGTCAACATGTCTGTCTGCGTGGAGCTGAGCGCTGAGCAGAAGGTCAGTCAACATGTCTGTCTGAGTGGAGCTGAGCGCTGAGCAGAAGGTCAGTCAACATGTCTGTCTGCGTGGAGCTGAGCGCTGAGCAGAAGGTCAGTCAACATGTCTGTCTGCGTGGAGCTGA